>NC_041396.2:112052282-112247282 GCF_900747795.2 Erpetoichthys calabaricus
AAGTCGCGGTTCAGAGTTCGTCGCCTCAGTCATTCGCGGATTTTTCCTTAGAACCTATCTAATAATTGTTAGTGGAAACTACAAATATCCTCCGCAATTTTTATGGCTTTTTTCGTGGCAATAATGTACTGTAGAGAGAACAGGAAGCAACTGTAGAGGAAACGTGGCTTGGGATGGTGAAAGTAGCTAATAGAATTTGAAACTCCAACTCCCAGCAGTCCTTGCAGTGGTTCTGATTGGACTTCTGTTGAGGGTGCTGGGGCTGTCGGGGTCAAAGGATGTCTGCGCGGCTTTTAAAAAGGGGGCTGGTGACCAAAAGCAGAAAAAAGTTTTTGTAATTTGTGTTTCAAGTTCCTGTCTCTCTGCCTGCCTTCTGTTGGGTTACCTGTACTTATTCGTTTTGTCCTGGATTGTTTCGTGGTTGGCATCTGGATTGTCTGCCGTCTGCCTGTGTACATTATGACTGTAACTGGATTCATGGCCATCCTGCAAAGAAAGAAGCGCTCCTGAACCCGTCCACCCATCTTCACCATTTCAGGAACTAGCGGTAGGACTATCTTTACATTCCCATTCAACATGCGGATCTCTGAACTATCTATTTTCATCATTACATTTCATCCATTGCTGTCTTTCATGAACGTTTTTCATGATTTACTGTGTGTGTTTTGTTGGTGCTTTGTTATATTTAATGTGTACTCGCTGTAAGGGGAATAGGGGTCGTTTAAAAAAACGATGATAGGCTACTTTCACATTTCTCCCTTACTTGCAGCTGCTCTGTCACGTGATATGCTTCTCGCGTGACGCTACGCATACTTAAAAGCCTGAATAGCACCTGTCCTTTTTGGCTGATTGCTTTGTTTCTCTCTTCTCCCCCAGACATCCTTTGCTCTTGTTGGGGATCCCGCTCCCATTGTACTCCCCTATGATGTTTGTCTATTCTTTAATCGAGAACTAACTGCATACTGAGCTCGTTTTACTTCTGAAAGATACATGTTTGTTTGAAGTGTTTGAATAAAGTTCCTGTCTCTACAATCTCCTGTGTTTTCTGTGCAATTCTGTGACCCAAGCGTGACACCCTGCAGCACTGCAGCCTCACTGTCTCTGGGATTGAGCCGCTACACTGGACTAGCCTGCCAGCGTCAGCGTTTACCTCTGTGTGCTTGCGTGCTGCCAGTTCAAGCGCAGTTGGCTCAGTGATTTACTTAATTTCATCCATGGCGTCAGTTGCACCTTGTACATATTGTTCCAGTAGTTTTTAAAATAGTTTTTACTGTTCATTAGTATTGTGTAGAACGTTCAGTGTTGCAGTAATTGTGATGCTCTTTGCATGAAAAAAAATGTGCTCCATTAAAATTTCATTTTTTCTTTGTGAATTGTGATGTTTACTTAAAGTGCAGCAAAAAAAGTATTTGGCGTCCAGGGATGCATTAACCCTCAAGTATGTGGCAGTTTAAGGGTTAAAGCCCCAAGATGCCACCGAAAAGCCCTGCACCTTCTAAGGCTTCTGGCAATGAAAACACACTTGCATGAATTACAGTACATATAGCGGTAACATCTGAATTTTACATTCTAGCACTGCAGGATACACAGCAGTACAGTATACAGGTTTACCTTTACATAGTTTTTTTTTTTTTTAGGTAATGTATTAAGCTGAGTTTGAAATTAAATTAAAGTGTTTTGGGGGTATATTTAGGGTTTAAACTATAAAAATAGGCATTTTTTAACCACATCCAAAATTTGCGGTTTTTCATAATTCACGGGTGCTCTAGGAACATAACCCCTGCAAATTTTGGGGGTGTACTGTACAGCTTAAAACTGGGAAAAATTACAAAATGCACATGTGTCCTATGATGTTGAGTACTAGTTAGTCACACAGCACAAAAGCTTTTGTATATGCACATGATTGTTACCAGTTGCTCATATTTAATTTATTGTTGTTCATTGGTTTTTATGTTTTTGACATGTTATTTATATATATATATATATATATATATATATATATATATATAATATATTTACAATTATAGTTATTTCTGTAAACATTAGTGTGTCATGTACACACCCTGGACAATTTTGTTTTGTATTTCCAATGCAGTGCTTGGATTTTTTTTTTC
The DNA here is from genome assembly GCF_900747795.2 of Erpetoichthys calabaricus. Taxonomy (NCBI): domain Eukaryota; kingdom Metazoa; phylum Chordata; class Cladistia; order Polypteriformes; family Polypteridae; genus Erpetoichthys; species Erpetoichthys calabaricus. The sequence goes on from NC_041396.2 coordinate 112,054,397, forward strand.
CATATGAGCTGAAGATACCTAAAATATATTTTTTTTTCTCTAATTTCAGAATCTTGATGTTGTATTGTTCAGCTCTGACTTTCTTTGAATGAAAAGGAATACAACTTAAACTGAAGTGCTTTAATAAAACAGTAATGTTCTTTCTTTGTGTTTTTTTTTCTGTTCTAGTGAAGCTTACCCATCAGTTATCATTGAAAAAATTGAACTTTGCTACGATGCTGCTAAATTGATTTGCCTGAACCAAGAAAGGTAAGTATTCTATCCTCAGTCAAAAATTGATATTTAGACATAAATATTTTTGCTTATGCAGTATTTTTACAATATTTCTTATGCATCCCAATTTATGTATACTAGTCTGGTTTAAAAAAAATCTTTTACATATAAGTATGGTTGTGATTTTATTCATTCACTACATATGATGTGAATAAAATAAAACATTTATTAGCACCTCTTGGAACTACCTACAACCAGAATTCAGTTTTTTTTTTTTTTTTTGTCTGAGACAGCCTAAAGAAAACAGTTACAAGACTTGTGTGAGTATGTAAGGACCATTGCATGATCTGAAATAAACCATTGTAACAAGTAATTCACTCCAGACTTCATAAAGCTTTGGGGTTTAAATAATTGAACAGGGATGTTCACAAGACCAAGTCCAAAACAGAACTGTCAGACTGGAGGTAAGCTGGTGGCTTTAAAGGCCCATAGAGGAAGTGATGTCATCGGGGACAACGTCATCTGAGGTGCCGGAACCTGGTGGGATTTCCCGGGAATGGTCTGTAAGGAACTAAGAAAGACAGTCAGCCCATCCTGCCGCCCCCCTGGTCTGATGTGATATTAGAATTACTCAATCCCTTTAGCTGCCTCCTATTCGCACATGTGTGACACCATACATAGACAAGAAAAGAAATTTTCTTGCAAGCTGCAGGCTCTGTGTATTTTACAGCAACTGCAGCAACTTCCATCTGAATGACTAGTTTGGTTGCTTCATTAAGCCTCAGTTCACCTTTACTGCATTTTATTAGAATACTATAAGTGGGCTGTAAGAATTATATTTTGGTGTGAAAAACTGAGAATAGTCAGAGGACTTGTTAAGTTGCATCATTTTTTTCAACTCACATATACCACTTCAGTGTTGTGGGGAGCCAGAGAAGCACATTTTGTGTGTGTGTGTGTGTAATAAATTAGCCAGAGTTTGTGATGTGGTGTTATTTTTACCATAATAATTATTTTGATTTCTGAGCATTTTAAAATGCAATCTTACTGTTCTCAAGAGTTGCTCTTGTTCATTAAGTTTGTGAAATATTGAAAGTGCTTGTTGGTTAAGATATATGGGTGGCTTCTAAAAGGAGGTTAGCTTTGTTTATGTATAAAACATGAATTGTTAGGCTTCTAAGACTTGCCAAAACTGACAATCGTAGGATCAAGACAAAAAGACATCCTGACCTTAAAGAATCCAATTAGGATGAATTATCAATTTGAAGTACTGTGAAATTTCATAAATAAGGCACTTCAAATTTCCAAGTACATAGTAACCTTCCAGTTTCATACAAAGTAAGCACATTGTCAGAATATTACTAATAATGTATCTCCTATCAAATCAGCCCTTCCATACATTGTAATTTACAGAATGCATTGCTGTTGCAGATTATTGTTCATTTATGCCGCAAATAATGTAAGCTGAATAAATGCTTTCAACTGTACTTGAGGAAGTAAAATGATGCAGTAGTTTTTGCTTGCTCAAGCTCTCAGAGACCTTGTTTAAAATACTGCCGTTTCCACTGTCTTTGTGGAGTCTTCACATCTTCACCTGGAGTGTACTTTTCACTGTTTTCTAAATGAAAATGCACACAAGTTATGTGAAGAATTTTATTATTTACCAAAGAGTCAATTGCCAACAGAGTTAGAAATAGGTAGGAGCCTAAAGTTGTTAATCTTGTAGGTTATCATTGCGGTTTTTCAGGTGAGTGTGCTTGGCATTTTGATAATCTAGAACTGAATATTGAATGCAGACCCTCTGATCAAGAGGGAGCCAGGAGTATTTTGCTTCTTATGACTATGGTCCATTTATCATTGTTTTCTGTGATAGATAACCATGCACACAAAAGCAATTGTGCAGTCTACTACTCTTTCTTGCTGACTTAACTATTTTTAGCCATAGAATTACAGTTTACTCAAGTAAATATATAGAATATAAAATAAATATAAAGGTTTTACTGAGAAAAGTCTGAAAATGTTCCTAGAGTTTGAGAACTCTTTCAAAACTCTGTTGATTACAGTGGTCTAAAAGTATTGTAATAGTGGTTTCCTATTTTTGCTGTCAATGGTTTTTTAATGACATTTTTAAAAATGAACTATGATGAAAAGTAGTTTTCTTTTGATTGCAGGAAAAGAGCAAAACAAAATTTAATACATTATAGAAAACTGCTTGAAAAAGAAGGAAAACGTGTGTCTATCAACCCACAACCTTGCTGCTGCTTCACCATGGGATGCTATAAACTGGTAAGACATTTGGGATGAGATTTGCAAATAAAATGTAAAATAAAACCACAACTATTGAACCCTGGTTTGATTGTGGTCTATTGTGGAATTTTTATATTCTCCTTGTTGTTCTGGGTTTTCTTTCACAATACAAAAATAAGCTGATTTATTTACAATTTTTAATCTACAATGAGTATGTTTGTCAGTGGTTTTGTATTTATCCTCCTGTGGATGAACTTCTTATTTATAATGTGTTTTTCCCAAGATCTGTCAATAAGACCCCATTATTCAGAGCATATGAATTTGGTAAAAAAATGAGCAACTTTTAAACTCATCTAGTACTTTTATCCTAAGCAACTTATAAACCACAAATTCCTAGAATAACACTTTCCAAAAGATAAAAGTTGGGCTTGAGTTTTAGGCTAGCTGTCTGTGATGACTATAGAATTTAAAGTTCCATGATGTAGTTTGACAAGATCGGGTCTCACCCATAAGGATGCAGAAATTGGAGTAAGGCAGTAAGCAGAGTTAGAAATCACAATATGGTTCTATCATGTAATAACACTGTGACTAAGTTATGTAATATATTGTGATGTACTACTACCTTTTTATTTGACTGAACTTAAAGTTTAAATAATATCTCCATACACAAAAATATGTCTGCCTGTTACACTTAGCAAGAAAATCCCTTGATTTGATTGATCCCATTTAATGATTTCAGGTACTTTAGTAGGATCTAGGAATGGTCAGTTACCATACATAACACTCACATGTAGACATTGAACTTTACATCTGGGTGATTATTAAGTTTGTAGTGGACCTGTCAGCTAGTAACCGAGAACAGAATAGTTTATATTCTAAGTGTATGTTTGAATTAGGGCTGGGAATCAATAAAAAATTTTATAATTAATTGCATAAATCTGTGCAGTTAATCATTAAAACATATAATTATAAGTTAATACATAAGTCATGAAGTAAATAGACACTGAATCACAAAATGAATGTAGAATCAGCACAAAGGAATTAAGAAAAAAAAAATAGTTGATGGCATAGTTCAAACTTAAACTGTAACCTTAAACCTGAAATTTTAACAAATTACTACATCAGCAAATACAACCTGAATTTGAATGCCTTCCTAAAAGGCAAGTTAAAAAGAAGGCAATAAGGAAATGATGCCAATGTATTAATTTCCAACAGACATTTCGAAGTAAAAAAAAAAGAATGATCAAAATGACTGTTGACTTTGGGTACTGTTCTAGACTGATTTAATTGAAAGAATAAGCATTTCTTAAATGAGCATACATTAAAACTTGTGTTAAAACGCCTCAATTATTCATCACCATCCATCATTGAAAACTGTATTCTACACAAGTGCTGTGTCTGTGAATGCCAAACTCCGAGCTGCTTGCCGACATGCGTGGGCGGTCTGATTGTCTTGTTATCAGCTCAAGACAGAAATTAGGCAATCACACTTACAACTCTCTGCAGTGTATGAAAGGGGAGCACAGGATTGGAGAAGGGGGGAAAAAGAGCCAAGGAGAGATGAAAAAAAGAGAATGCAAACTGAGCTTAGAGATCAGCATTGGAGTGAAGAAAGAGAGAACGAGCCAGCTAGTATGGGGAAAGGCAGCGCGGTCTTTGGTCCCGTGATGGAGCAAAGGATCTGTGTTCTAGGGCCAGATGATCCCCACTGATTGTTCAGAGGAGTGGGTGTGATTGAGGTGGCATTCTTTCCAGGGATCAGAGGTATGCCAGAGTGAGTGAGAAGGAAGACGAGAGGACAACTGACCCCAAGCTGTCTGGCCGATGCCACTTGAAGCAACCAAGAAGGGGGTTGGGTTGGAGAGGACTGCGGCTGTTGAAGTCTCTGCCAGCTGAGCTAGCAGTGGGTAAGCTGGGGAGACAAAGAGGGAGTTGTGCTAGGCTCATCCAGGAGTGACAGCAGCATTTACCCAATGACTGTGATAGTTTTTTTTTTTTATTCTTGTTTTAAGTCTGTTTTTAATCTCACGGATTTCTGTTCTTTTATTGGATTATTTATGTATTGACATTTGAAAGCATTGCACTTTTGATCACTGTTTTGGACTGCTTTTAATAAAAGCACTAGCTCATTTTTGCATCTACCCATTGCTTTGTGTGTGTGTTTGTCCTCATCTGCCAAGCTCATCCAGTCATGACTATTGACAGTGTTGGGTTCAAAAGGTATCCAAACAAAAGTGGGAACATGGAGCTGACCTGCATCATTGCAGTCATATCAAGCTCTTTCTCTACTGTAATATTATGCAACAAACTTGAATGCATATGCTTGAATTAAATGTGCCCTGAGCATTTTGAATCATTAAATCTTAATCTTTGAAGGATTATCATTATCAGCATAAAATTGATGGGGATGAAGAAATAATACATTTTATTGTCTTCTTATTAAAGTAATAAATTGCACTGTTATTCCATTACCATAGATGATTCTAAAAATCTAAAAAAATAATAGTAGTTCATAGATAGGCAAAAAAAGTAAACTCAATATCAAGAGAAACTAACCATTAAATGTTAGGTTATTTCATAAAAGCTATTGAATTTAAGTCAATGTACGTTATGCTCAAATTATTTAATGCACTGGTAAGACTGCATCTGAAGTATTGTGTGCAGTTCCGGTCACCATGGTACAAGAAAGACATAGCAGCACTTGAGGCTGTGCAGAGGAGAGCAACCAAGTTCATCCCAGGACTTAAGGACATGTCCTACTCTGACAGAGAATTAAACCTGTTTATTCTGTGTGGGGGACCTAATCTTAATCAGTGGAAATTAATGTGAAATGCATTTAAAACTGAAGCCAGGAAGCACTTCTTTATGCATAGAGTTGTGTAACTACCAAGACATGTAGTTTAAGCAGAAATCCTGACAATCTTTAAGAAAAATCTGGATGAGATATTGTGACAGCTTAGCCATTAGCTAAACAAACAGGCCTGATGGACTGAATGGTCTCCTCCTGTTTGTCAGATTTCTTATTTGAACCTAGGATGGGCAGCAACACAAATTATTTGCAGATTTCTAGCTTTAATGCTTTTATATCATGTTTTAGATAGGTTGGGATTTATAGCATAAGCCCCCCCCATGAATGTGTAGTGTTTAATAGAATTATTATATATAACCTTGACCAATGGAGCACGTGTTTAGGACAAATGACAGTATAACACTGATGCAAAAAATAACTAACTTCATAAATTTTAAATGTATCCCTTAATTTTTAAAGAAATTGCTTTCCTGATGATCTTGTGATTTTTGTCAGCTCCTATATTATGCACATTCAGTTTATAATCTGTTTTAAAGGTAGAACATTTACTAGATGTAGTAAGAGTCTCCTTTGTTTCCATGTGATTTATCTTAGGTTCAAATTATGTTTTTAATGTATTGTGTGGTGTTTTGTTAGGGTGACATACACAAACTATGCTTATTATGCAATAGGCTGATTTTTCTTTCACCCTGAGTTTCTTCAGTTTTTTTTTAAATTCTGTCAGATATTTTATTCAACTCTAATCTAATTTGTAGACAAAGTATTATGATCTGTGAACATAGCAAAATGGGGTTGAGGCCACCAAAATAAGCTCCAAGGAACACAAAGGCAAAGACTATCCAGATGCAGATAAGTCCCAATAAAACACATGTAAGTAATGGTCAAAAAACAGAGCACAGAGGTAAAAAAATCAGGAAGTTCACAAAAAGCACAGCAATCAACAAAAGAAACTCACAGAGTGATAGGCAGGTGGCCCCACGTTCTGGGAAATCACCCACAGGAATCACAGAACAAACACAGATAATAATAAAAAAAGAATATAAAAAAATAAAAGAAATGTAATTATTAAAAAAAGTTAGAATAATGCAAATAATTAACACCAGTTACACTATTAAAATAACTAAAAGAATAAAAAGGGGACATAAAAAGGAATGTGAACACCAGCTAGTGGAGGAGTCCTGGTTGAAATTTAACAGTACTTCAGTATTAAATTCTAAAGACAGAACAGAAAATACTGAAAAACCAGAGAATCCGACAAGGAAAATAGCAATACTTACAAAACAAAGAACTTCAGATAAATGCAATGATCTCCTTGAGTCCTTGCTGCTCTTGCCTTAAATATCCAGAGTGAGGGCTCAGATGTGGTGATGCCAGGGTAGCCCCACCTCCTGGGCCTCCACCCCTAAAACACAAGTAACTGTGGCACATTTAAAAGAACAGTACATAATTACAAACAAAATGAAAATACATAAAAATATGAAAAGTAATGATTCAAAAATGACAGAAGTAACAATAAAATATAACATACTGAATACTTATATACTTATACACATTATAACTGAATGTGTTGATGTTATGTTGCAAATGTTTCAGCAATAGTATTTATTTGTGTGCTTCATTTTTTTTTGTATACAGGTTCTAGAATTGTTGCTCATCCTAGTGTACGTTTATGTGTATTTTGGTTAATTCACTCACTTTCCATTTTGCATTCAATAACTCTTTTTTGCCTGGATGTTTATTTGCTGTGTTAAACATAAAAACCTTAAGATATTCTTGTATGACATAATACTGTTTTTTTTTGTATGTCATGTGCATAGTCCTATGAGAAGAGCAACTGTACTGACTGGATGTTATCTACAGTAATGCTAGGTAATTATTAAAAGGATCATCATATCAAGAACTGTTCCACATTCTGTGCCTTCCACCTCCTCTCACATGCAAATTGTATTTAATTGCAACATTTTTGTACTTTTTGCCTGTAATTCAATTTATCCAATTGTGCAATTTATCAACTAATATTATGCAGAAGTCATGTGATAGGAGGGTTGGGGTAATAACAAGAGCATGTTATTTGAGATTGTGCCTGTTTTTGTGAAAGACTTTTGTGTTCTTCCTAGTCCTGCTTTGTGTTTTTGATTTGTTGACATTTTGCTGTCTGCTTTGTCCCAGATTATTGCCTGCCTCTAAATTCTCTTTCCCTCGGTTTGTCTGTCAGTGTTCATTGTTATTTACTCCTAATGTGTTCCCTGCAGCCCTTTTTACTTAGTCTGCCCTTTTAGCAGGTTTTTGTTTCTGAAAGGAGCTGCTCACACCTTGGATCCATGGCTAGACTGTGAAAATGTGATATAATCAGCACAGTTTGAACAAGGACTTTTTAATGAATACTCTAACCATACTCTCCACCCCATGACAGAATTGTATATGGCAGAAGTGTTTTTTTTTTTTTTTTTGCACTAGTAAAAGTGTGCCACCAGAAGATTTATATTTGAGGCATAATTGTTCAAAGAATGCAAACTTATTGTGATAATATTTTAGGTATTCACTATAAGCAGCTATTTAGGGTCTATGTTATAAAACATACTAGTAAGACTTTTTAATAAGTTATTGCCATTTTTCTTTGATCTGTAACATATTTAAGAGTAATTTTATTTTTACTGAAAAATATATTATTAATAGCATAGTGAATATAATATGTGAGAATATATGTGTGTTCTGAAAAATATATTATTAATAAAATAGTGAATGTTTATTATAGACTGTTTAGTTGCTTTTTATAATGGATACCTAAACTAAATGTGACAAACATTGTCTTTACAGTGGTCTGGAAAAGTCTTTATCCCAAGTGATATTCATGAAGTAAATACTTCTGTAGTTAAAAGATGGCTAAGTTATGAATAAAGTGAGCAACTGATAAAAGCATCTCAGCCTTAAAATGTCTTAAACAATGCAAACTTACTTTCAGATTGAAATATGATTTTGTATTTTAAATTGGTAATTCTTCAGACAGCAATGTCAAATCCTAGAGCATTTATTTTTTCAAAAGACAATTGTTGCCAAAGACAGCCAGCTCTGAATGATATAAATTATCAGGTGCCAGTACTGTAAGTCATACACAGAATATTTGAAGCAAAGACAATAGTGCTAATTACAAAAAATAAAAATCTGAAAGACAGGTGAAAGGTATTGAAATTAAAATGCTAAAAACAAATACATCTCAAGCATCAGTTTGTAAAGGCACTAAGTGCACAGCAACACTTGTTTTTATTTCTCCTGTTTCTCTTAACATGTGATGCTGTGTTACTGGTAATGTATAGCAACAGATACAAAAAGGGACAAAAGGATGGGCTTAGGGCAGCACCTCAGGTAATTCCCAACATCCTTTATATGAAATACATCATTTCATGTTGATATCTATTGCTTCAAGTTTGAAAACATGATGCAGCAAAGCTTAAAGTACTAGTCACCTTACCACACAGTTCAGTTTCTAGCTGAGGTGTCTCTTGTGTAGAATTTTTAATTTCTCCCTCTGCTCCCTGTGATTTGCTCTTCACTGTGAGCTTAACTGGGGAGTCTGAATTGGCCTAGTGTGAGTGTGTGCATTAGTCTGGACTGTGACACATTGTGCCTATAGCTAAATTGATTAGGCTTTGATCCTCAATACCTCCACCATGTCAGGAAGTAGGCTTGCTAAGAGATCAGGTGAACTTGCATAAACTGAATGTTTCAGTTAAGTGGGTTTCCTTTCTGTCGAGCCTGCCTCATGAACATTAATAAAGTCCCCTGCTTCTAGTTCCTTTTTTTATTCTAACTAAATGATGCATATAGTAGTGTCTATTAGTAAAGTGATTACAAAGTTGATTTTTTTTGTTTGTTTTATTATGCTGCTCCTAGTTGTATGATCAACACGAAGAACACCAGCCAACTTTGTGACAAATTGAAAAGTTTATAAATGACCACTTTTTAGCATTTGAAAATAAGGAATTACATTATATAAAACAATTTTTTTTTTTTTTTAATTTACAAAAGAACCAGGCAAAGAGCACGAAAAAGGTTTGGGGGGTATAGCCACCCAGTATACTAAAAAATAATGCAGGCAAATTAAACACATCTTTACAAATCAGAGTCTAAAATAGACTGGTTTCTTAAATATGGCTGAAACAGGAAGGGGATGGATCAGGTCGGCTGGAAAAGGAAATTAGGTCTTCAGTAGGTGGGTTCTGGAATAGATAGGATGTCATCAGTGATAGCAAGAAGTGATATCATCAGAGGGAAGGGTTGGTGGTGACGTCACTGGGAGGGAGGTATGTTCTTCTGTGGGTCTGCAGAGGGACAAAAGAAGAAAGGATCAGCTGACAGTACTAAGTCCTGATCTGACTGAGTAATAACACCATTTGTGCCCATTATCTGTCTCCCATGAGCACATGTGTGACAAATTATTCATTGAACTGTAATGTCCTCATATAAAAAAATCCATCCATCCATTTTCCAACCCGCTGAATCCGAACACAGGGTCACGGGGGTCTGCTGGAGCCAATCCCAGCCAACACAGGGCACAAGGCAGGAACCAATCCCGGGCAGGGTGCCAACCCACCGCAGCATATAAAAAAATGTTTGCATAATAACCTCTTCTTTCAGCATTTGCTCCCCATACTTAAATAAATTGGAGTTTTTCTGCTGTTGTATAGGATATGTGACTTAGCCAGTTTTGGTTCAAATCCCAAATGCAGTTTCTTTCACAGACATATTTTTAATACAGAAAATTTCATAATACACAAATTTCATATTTACTATATTCCTTTCTTTCCTTACGTCACTGACAGATTTATGTTGTAATATGTTGCAAATTCAACTTTTAAATGGCATAGGTTTGTCTATTTTATTTGCAGGTTGATGCAATTGATTACTATTCAGTCAGTGAAAGCAAGTTGGAAGAGGAATATGACAAGGAAAGAAACAATGTGACCTCAAAGCCATTGGGCATGGCTTTTGTTACTTTACAGAATGAAGCAATGGCAAATCTGTAAGCTTATATGTTCTTATTTTATTTTATCTTCCTTATGTTTGTCCTATTTATCAGTTATCCGTTTGTTTTATGAAATTACCATGCAATGCTTCAGGTTTTTTTAAGTATACTCAACCTCACTAGTGTATTCAGAAGGAAAAAAATGTAAAAGTTTTAAATTGTGTTTACTTACAGCATTCTTCAAGACTTCAATGCAATAACTTGTAATGGCTGTGAATGCAGACATCACCCAAACCCTTCTACTGTTAGCAAGGAACTGCAAGTTAACAAGTGGTCTGTGACATATGAGCCTGATCCACACAATATCTATTGGTGAGCTGCCTTGAAATTTGGCTGTAGATGTTTATTAATTATGATATTTTATTAAATGTTCAGTGATTGAAATAATTAAAGCAGATCTTGATTTTTATTTTGTTAGAAAAGTCAACTGTCTTGAAATCTGTTAGTCGTTTCTGTTTTGTGAATGAGTCACACCAGTGTGGTGCAATTGAATATTATAAACACCAATTAACAAATAAACTGTATACAACCTATATTTGTTAATAAAAGCATTGGTATGAAGTTGGTATGAACTATTATTGTTCATTTTCTTGCTGCAACTAAATGATTTTCGGCTCCTAGAAATATGGACGCTGATCCTCAGCCATTGTTTGCTGCCTCCTTTTCTTGTACATGAGGTCAATGCACATATTCGCACAGTCTGCTTCAGTTTTTTTGACTCCTTGGTTAATTTAGCATGCTATACTATTCTATTTATTAACAATATTAACAAAAGCCAAATGCACATTCTTTGTGACTATAAAGCTAGTTCTTCCATTCCTCCACAGCAACATTGATGTTAGCAGGTAAAAACATTAAACATTTTCATTAATGCTGAAGTATTTCATGCAGAGAAGCATTGATACATGGAACAAGTTATTATGAAGTATAGTTTTGCAATCCTCCTGTCCAGTAACTGTTTGGTTGAATGTTTTCTTCTCATCAAAACATTTCTTATGGTACATTTTTGTTAAGAAAGAAAAACTGGTTCTGCTTTAACTTGAAACTGTATTGTGTAACATTATGACCAGATTATTACAATCAAATGCATAGTGTCAGTGGACAGAGGATGAATACTTATTGAAAAAATTCCAGAGGTTATACTTATAACATTTATGTAGCCAAGTGACATAATATTCCAATTACATTGTACATTTAAGTTTCAGAAAATATAAGTACATTGTGCTGTAGAATACACTCAGTATTTGTTTAACTATGTGAGCCAATATTTTGCTCCAGGTATTAGTCTGACAGTAAAATCAAAGTATACTGCTGAGTTGTGTACATGTTTTTAACTTGTGCAAATATCTACAGTCAAAGTAAAAAGTATGTGAACCCCTAGGAATTATCTATATGTCTAATTCTCATATAAAACATGGTCAAATCTTCATGTCAGTCACAATAATAAACAAACACAGTCTCCTATAACTAAAGATACAAGGATTTTCAGAGAATTTTTGACCATATTGAATAAATCATACAAACTGTGAAACCAAAGGTTGGAAAAAGTAAGTGAACCCTAAGCTAATGACTTTTTAAAAAGCTCATTGCAGTCAGAATTTAGCACACCTAGAGTCCATTTAATGAAACGAGTTCAGAGGTGTAGCCCAGAATTACTTTGATTGATAAAAATCACTATAAACTTTGAGTTTGAGCTCTTGACAAGAAGCATATCCAGATGGGAGTCATGCCTCTCACAAAAGGGCTGTCTGAAGAGCTACGATCGAGAATTGTTAATCTACATAAGGCTGGAAAGGGTTACAAAGTCATCTTAAAGATTTTAGATATTCATAAGTCTACTGTTAGGCAAGTTGTCTATAAATGGAGACAATTTGGTATTGTGGCTACTCTGCCTAGAACTGGGTGCCCTGCCAAGATGACCCCAAGAGCACAACGCAGAGTCAGCAACAAGGTAAAGAAGAACCCTAGAGTGACAGCAAAGGACTTGAAGAAGTCATTAGAACTGGCTAACATCTCTGTTCATGAGTCAACTATGCACAAAACATTGAACAAGAAAGGAGTCCATGGCAGGACACCAAGAAGGAAGCCACTGCTATCAAAAAAGAACATTGCTGAATGCCTGAAGTTTGCGAAAGAGCACTTGGACACTCCACAACAGTACTGGGAAAATGTTTTGTGGAGTGATGAAACCAAAATTGAAGTATTTGGAGGAACAAGCAGAATTTCATTTGGCGTAAAAAGGGCACTGCATATCAACATCAAAACATCATCCCTACAGTAAAGTATGGTGGAGGGAACATCATGATTTGGGCCTGCTTTGCTGCATCAGGGCCTGGACAGCTTGCCATCATTGAGGGGAAAATGAATTCACAAGTTTATCAACAAATTCTCCAGGATAATGTGAGGGTGTCTGTCAACTTAAGCTCAGAAGAGGCTGGGTGATGCAACAGGACAATGACACCAAACATCGCAGCAAATCCACAGCACAATGGCTTCAGAAGAACAAACTCCGCCTTTTTGGAGTGGCCCAGTCAGAGCCCAGATCTCAATCCTATTGAGATGCTGTGGAATGACTTGAAGAGAGCCATACACAGAAGACAACCAAAGAATATGGAAGAGTTCTGCAGGGAAGAATGGGCTAAACTTCCCCCCTCACGATGTGCAGGTCTGATCTGCAGTTACAGGAAGTGCCTGGTTGAGGTCATTGCTGCCAAAGCAGGGTCAACCAGTTAATAAATCCCAAGGTTCACTTACTTTTTCCACTACCACTGTGAACATTGAATGCGTTTGTAAAATAAAGACATGAAAGAGTAGAATATTTTTGTGTGTCATTGGCTTAAGCTCATTATGTTTATCAGTACCGGTGACTTAGATGAAGATCAGATCACTTTTCATGACCAATTCATGCAGTAAACCAGATAATTTCAAAGGGTTCACATATTTTTTACTTAGATAGATAGTCTATCTATATATCTATATCTATATATACCGTACTGTGCAAAAGTTTTAGGCAGATGTGAAAAAATGCTGTAAACAAAGAATGCTTTCAGAAATATAAATGATTGTTTATTGTTATCAATTTACAAAATGCAAAGTAAGCGAACAAAAGAAAAATCTAAATCAAATCAATATTTGGTCTTACTACCTTTTGCCTTCAAACCAGCATCAATTCTTATAGGTACACTTGCACAAAGTCAGGGATTTCGTAGGATTATAGTCAGGTGTATGATCAACCAATTCTACCAAACAGGTGCTAATGATCATCAATGTCACACGTAGGTTGAAACACAGTCATTAACTGAAACAGAAATAGCTGTGTAGGAGGCTTAAAACTGGGTGAGGAACAGCCAAACTCTGCTACCAAGGTGAGGTTGTGGAAGACAGTTTCAGTCATGGCAAGGTTGAGCACAACAACAAGACACAAGGTAGTTATACTGCATCAGCAAGGTCTCTCCCAGACAAAGATTTCAAAGCAGACTGGGGTTTCAAGATGTGCTGTTCAAGCTCTTTTGAAGAAGCACAAAGAAACAGGCAACGTTGAGGATTGTAGATGCAGTGGTCGGCCAAGGAAACTTAGTGCAGCAGATGAAAGACACATCAAGCTTATTACCCTTCGAAATCGGAAGATGTCCAGCAGTGCTATCGGCTCAGAACTGGCAGAAACCAGTGGGACCCAGGTACACCCATCTACTGTCCGGAGAAGTCTGGCCAGAAGTGGTCTTCATGGAAGAGTTGCAGCCAAAAAGCCATACGTCCGACGTGGAAACAAGGCCAAGCGACTCAAGTATGCACGAAAACATAGGAACTGGGGTGCAGAAAAATGGCAGTAGGTGCTCTGGACTGATGAGTCAAAATTTGAAATATTTGGCTGTAGTAGAAGGCAGTTTGTTCGTCGAAGGGCTGGAGAGCAGTACAATAATGAGTGTCTGCAGGCAACAGTGAAGCATGGTGGAGGTTCCTTGAACGTTTGGGGCTGCATTTCTGCAAATGGAGTTGGAGATTTGGTCAGGATTAATGGTGTTCTCAGTGCTGAGAAATACAGGCGGATACTTATCCATCATGCAATACCATCAGGGATGTGTATGATTGGCCCCAAATTTATTTTGCAGCAGGACAACGACCCCAAACATACAGCCAAAGTCATTAAGAACTATCTTCAGCGTAAAGAAGAACAAGAAGTCCTGGAAGTGATGGTATGGCCCCCACAGAGCCCTGATCTCAACATCATCGAGTGTGTCTAGGATTACATGAAGAGACAGAAGGATGTGAGGAAGCCTACATCCACAGAAGATCTGTGGTTAGTTCTCCAAGATGTTTGGAACAACCTACCAGCCGAGTTCCTTCAAAAACTGTGTGCAAGTGTACCTAGAAGAATTGATGCTGTTTTGAAGGCAAAGGGTGGTCACACCAAATACTGATTTGATTTAGATTTCTCTCTTGTTCATTCACTGCATTTTGTTGATTGATGAAAATAAATGATTAACACTTCCATTTTTGAAAGCATTCTTTGTTTACATTTTTTCACACCTGCCTAAAACTTTTGCACAGTACTGTATATATACAGTATGTGTGTGTGTGTATATATATATATATATATATATATATATGTGTGTATATATATATATATATATATATATATATATATATATATATATATATATATATATAATATCCACAAAGGGAGAAAAAATGAATCACGTATCATAAAGTAGTTTTTATTCCTGAGCTTTCAGCCCCTACCAGGAGCCTTCATCAGAGGATAATGCTTAGACATACAAGAATCAAAGGCAATATATAGCAAAATTAGGTGGAGGAGGGGGGTATTGGTCGTAACGTTTTATTTATTATGAATATGTTCTACTTAAGTTTGCATATGCTGGGTTTATGTTCTAAAAGTGCCAGAGAACTGGCTGAATCTTGGCTATCAGACAAAAATGCCATTAACAGACTTTTGGACATAAACCTATATATATCTATATATGTCATGTTTGTGAATAAGAACTGTATTGTCTTTATGTCTGTAAAGGAGGAAAAAATTGAATAAAGTTCTTCATATATTATACACATTTGGTATAGTAATACATTTTCATATAGCTCATTGAAAAAGAAGCCAAGACACAGGTTAGAAAGCCAGCTATAGAATATGACTTTATGCAGTATTATTAGTAATTAATGACAAATATTGATAATTGACTTTCTATTCTGCAAAATGTTACAGTAATTTTCTGGTAGGAGAATTAGATTTTTTTTTTCTTTACTAATTTTTTAATTATATAGTTCATATTTATTCCCAACATAATGTGACAAAGGATTATATTTAACAGAACTATTGGAAGGTGAGGAGCTATGGTAACTCCAAATTTATTTAGTTACATTATGTAAACGTAAGTCAGGGGCATAGCGAGAGCATGGGACCAAGTAACGTTAGCCCTTTAGACTTTGCAAATGAGAAATGCCATAAATCTAATTGAGTTAAACAATAAATAGATGTGCTTGATGAATAGTATGAACTTATATTTGTCTAGCAGACTGAGAAAGAGGGCATCCAATCTAAAGTTGATTTTCATTTGTTATCCAAAAATCTGATTGTGAGGTCCCATTCCCATTGTTCTTTCAGAATATAAAAAGTTGTTTTAGTATAGCTGTAATGTAACTTCTTAGTGATTTATTTACCAACAATAACTATGTGGTAAAAAAAAGAAAGAAGGGACAGACACAAGTTTTACTACTTTTAGTAATACTTCTGATTTCAGGAATTGATTGAGCTCATCACCTTGAGATCCAGAAAAATATAATCTGAATGAAATATTAATTTAATCTTGAAAAACAAGAATATTGTAGTAGGCTCTGTTATGCCCCTTAGTCCTTAAACCTCACACCATGGCTTCTTCTGTGTTAACCCATGGGCGTATAAGGGTCACCAAAACCACAGTGCCATTATTCTGCTCCTGGGATTCATGTTCCTCTGAACTGTGCCAAGCATTAAAGCAAACAGGACTATGACATACATGTCTGTCCTCTAAACTGAGAACTGAGCAAGACCTTTATGCTGCTATCTGGTGGCCTAGAGAATTACATTGCCCCCTGTCAATTCCAGCAACTTGATGCCTTGTGCCCTGACAACTCTGAAGACATCTTTTATCTCTACCAGTTCCTGTTGGTTGCTGTTTATTCACTCTAGTATGCAGAAATATGCACTGGATTTCAGTTCTTTCTATTGTTGAGGCTCTTGGCACAGTCTCTGCACATGGCCAAAAATTGCCAAGTTGGTGGGACTACACAATTTAAAATGTAACCTTTATATATACACCTTCAGCTCCAGTCATTCTCCAGTGAATTTGCTGTCCCTAGGGTGTCTGGTAAGCCATGCAGATTATTGTCAACATCTCTGTTTTATTATCATTGGCATTTATTTTTGCCCACATTTGGTATATGTTGTATCCACAAAACATCCTTTGAGATGCATTCATTTTATTTACATCTGTGTGCAGTACCCTTGAGGCATCTTAACTTTAAGTAGCAAGACATTCTTTTTAAAGCTCTTTGACAAGTCTTTTAAACAGTCATCTGGATTACTTTTTGTTTGGTATACAGGTTTTCTGAGGTTTTAGGATGATTTTGAAATTTGTTTTCATTATTCAAGTCTCATTTCATACAGTCTGAGCAGTCACATTTATAAAAAGTATGATGGATGCCAGTATGTAAAATAGATGTGGGGCACTGAAGTTCAAAACTTGAGGGGGTAAATTGGGGGGGTAAAGGGGGTACAATTCATAAATTTCAAAATCATCCTAAAACCTGTACACTGTACTGTTAATATGTTATGAACAAATCTAATGAGAGAATGTAGAATTAGGGTGTTATGGGTCAATCCATGCTGCAAGTAATCATTTTCAATTTCTATTTGCATTAGGGAGAATATCTCCATCCAAGGAATTACATGGTGGAGCAGGTACCTGGGTGTGAATTTTGTCCTCTTTTTATTGCTCTTCTTTCTCACCACTCCTTCTATCATCATCAGTACTATGGACAAGTTCAATGTTACTTTGCCTATTTACTACCTGCATGTAAGTGCTTTCTATTGCAATTCTTCATGTTAACAAAAGTTAAAACTGCTTAGAAAGAAATTAAATACTGTGTTGCTGTGTTGTTTTTAAGACAGTGGAATTTGGGTTGACTGCTTTCAGTCATTTAAACCATATGTTCATTTCTATGTAATGTACATCTTACATTTGATCACAAATTAAGTTTTAGAATAGGTCTACAGTATTTTCTGTGTATTATATAATATATACTGGTAAGCATATGTTACTACCTATTTACTTTGTTACAGACTGTTATTATGGTGAAATAAAACAGACTTGCATCATTTTAAAAGACAAATTATGTATTTGGTGATTATTAGTAACTAGGCCTATAATTTTTGGTTTCTCATCTCTAAACATTTGCTTTCTGCATTGGAATGGTGCATTTTATGTATCTCATAGATGGTCACATTATGTTTCTTATGCATAGTATGCAGGTAAAAATGGGCATAAGAACAAAAAGCCTGTGCTTCGTAGATCAAGCTGTTGTATTTTTTTTTTCCTCTTCTGCAGAATGCCGTCATAAGTCAGTTTTTTCCTACACTTCTCCTGTGGATGTTTTCTGCTCTTCTTCCAACAATTGTATACTATTCAACAATACTTGAGTCACACTGGACAAGGTACATCCCAATGATTTCGATTTGTATTTACTAATTTCTGTATTTTCCACTGATAATTTGTTCAATTATATTTAAATTAATACATTTTGCATCTATATGGATAGCACAGTTTTCAGCACAGAGTGTGCCTACCACGTTACTGCTATGCAAGCAGTGTACTGTATATACTTGCGATATCATCATGGTGAGAAAACAACATTCAGCTTTGCTGTGTTGTGAATAGCCCGAAAAACATCCATTAAATTCCCAGGACACTTTGCCACAATATCTCTGAAAAGGACGGATGTGTAATGATTACCTCCATCAATCCAGGGACGCGCCCATTCCAGCAAGCATAGGGCGTGAGGCAGAAACAATCCCTGGACAGAGCATCAGCTCATTGCAAGGTGAATACAAGCACACACAAACACTAGTGTCATTTTAACATCATCAAATCCCCAAACCTGCATGTCCTTGGAAGGAAATTGGAACACACTGTGGAAACCCTCCAGGAAAACATGCACACCCCATGCAGGGAATACCAGGGACATGATCTCTACGAGGCAGCAGTACTACCGCTTGGCCACCATGCCACCCACACATGTGTAATTATTAACAGTAATAATTATTTAAATGAAGTTAACAATTTATCTGTAAAATGTAACATACATGCTTTAACACATTTAATCGTGAAAGTGATATCAAGTATCTATACTAATAAAAGGCAAAGCCCTGACTGACTGACTGACTGACTGACTCACTCACTCACTCACTCACTCACTCACTCACTCACTCACTCACTCACTCACTCACTCACTCACTCACTCACTCACTCACTCACTACTAATTCTCCAACTTCCCGTGTAGGTGGAAGGCTGAAATTTGGCAGGCTCATTCCTTACAGCTTACTTACAAAAGTTAGGCAGGTTTCATTTCGAAATTCAAAGCGTAACAGTCATAACTGGAACCTCTTTTTTGTCCATATACAGTAATGGACTGCAGCTCGCTGGCCGTGGGAGGCAGGGTTGCGGGGGTTGCGAATCGCGTCATCACGCCTCACACGTAATCACGTGAACTGACTGTGAAGGAGAAAGGACGGCCTTATATGGCATTCATTTATAAAACAGCGGACAGGCTGTGTAAAGGCAGCTTCACAAAAAAACAGATCCTTAAATTGTTATTGGTATATTTTCCCTCAGTTTAAAAAGGTTTTCTTTTCTTCTTAATAAAAATTTAAAAGCAGAACTTCGCCGCTGCAAAGCGCGCCTGACTTTATTGAAAAGAAACTAAACTTGCAGCGCCGCCGCTATGCTATGACACTTGCCTAACGCCTGACTTTATTGAAAAGAAACTAAATTTGCAGTGCCGCTATTCAATGACACTTGCCTAACGCCTGACTTTATTGAAAAGAAACTAATCTTGCAGCGCCGCTATTCAATGACACTTGCCTAACGCCTGACTTTATTGAAAAGAAAGTAAACTTGCAGCGCCGCTATTCAATGACACTTGCCTAACGTCTGACTTTATTGAAAAGAAACTGATCTTGCAGTGCCGCTATTCAACTACACTTGCCTTACGCCTGATGAGCCAAGAATTAGGGCGAAACACGTGTCGCGTACTCTTTGCATTATTTGACAGTAAACTATTTTCAACCATTCTATGATCTGCTTCTCACAACTGAAGGCACTGTGGCTAATGTTAGCTGACTTGCTGGCCAACCATAAGCGTTACCTGGTAGGTAACCACCCATACAATCACATTGTGATTCAGACTACGAATGCCGTGAATGTAATTACCCCGATCTACATACTAGAGAAAACCTCAATGAAGAAGAAACAGTGTGTAAGCATACATATTAACACATGTGCAATTAAACGTGTGCATTTACGGGGTGATTTCTCAGGCTTAAAAGATCGCCTTTTATTAAAAAGGTAAATGCAAACTGTTTTCATTCTGAAGGGCACAAACCACGTTAGATTTCAGCCGTTAAACGCGCAAAAATGTCGGTACACCAGATAAATAAGCGCAACATATTATCAGTTGTATTGTATGCTTGCAATACATATAGAAATGTGTTAATCGTTAACTAATAGTATGGGATGGTGTTTTTCGACTCGCACCTTGATTTAAACAATTCCATGTCTTGGTGGGTTTGCGTAGCTTATTGTCAATATCTTTACACCTGTTTTTAAGACTTATTGACTGAAACGGGTTTTCACGAAAAAAGTTAGGGCTTTGCTACAGGATACACCCTCCACAAGTTAAGGAAGTAAAAATAAAGGTATATATTTCTGTTTTATTTAAACATTTTAAGTTTGTATGCATAGCCCCATTTGGCTGTTTTAGTTTTTTTTTTCTTTCTTCAGTAATATTTAATCTCCTTAAAGAAAAACAACATATGCATTTTACTTTTTTGGTATCTCTTTAGTAATATTTTAGTGTAAAAGGATAACCAGTATTTAAACCTTTTATGTTACTTTATAAAGTTATTTTACACAATGTTGAAAAATTAATAAGAAAGCTACATATTTTGGCAGCTGCTGCTTTAATTTTCAATGAAATGAAAAAAGCTCTCCAAGAGAAAACCTCAATGAAGAAGAAACAGTTTGCACTATCTAAAAAGGAGAAACCCTCATTTATAAAGGTTTGCTGCAGATGACTTAACTGAAAATAAATGAATAGTTCCTATGTGTATAATACATATTTATCTATTTGACTTATGCCTTTATTCCAGCAACTTGCAACATCTGAGGTACAATTTGTTACATTACTTTTGTTTTTTGCAGCACAGGCAGGTGAAGTGACTTCCTCAGGGTCACACAATGGTGTCAGTACCAGGATTTGAACTGACAAGCTCCGGGTTTGCTGAAATATTACTGAAGAAAGAAAAAAAAACGAAAACGGGCAAATGGGGCTATGCATACAAATGTCCATCCATCCATTATCCAACCCACTATATCCTAAATACAGGAGCCAATCCCTGCCAACACAGGGCACAAGGCAGG
This sequence comes from Erpetoichthys calabaricus, assembly GCF_900747795.2. Classification (NCBI taxonomy): domain Eukaryota; kingdom Metazoa; phylum Chordata; class Cladistia; order Polypteriformes; family Polypteridae; genus Erpetoichthys; species Erpetoichthys calabaricus. Next base: position 112,075,378 of record NC_041396.2, read on the forward strand.
AAACAAACCCCGGGCAAGATGCCAGCCCACCGCAGGGCGCACACACCCACAAACACCCACACACCAGGGACAATTTAGAATCGCCAATGCACCTAACCTGCATGTCTTTGGACTGTGGGAGGAAACCGGAGTACCCGGAGGAAACCCAGACAGACACGGGGAGAACATTCAAACTCCATGCAGGGAAGCAAACCCGGGTCTCCTAACTGGCACCTTTCACTGCGCCACCATGCCGCTCGCTTTCATGAAAGCCCCTTTCAGTCAATTAGCCTTAAAAACAGGTGTAAAGCTAAACTTGCAGCACCGCTATTCAATTACACTTGCCTAACGCCTCTCCTAAGGGGAGATACTGTGGGATCTGGGCATCAGTCAAAGCACCAATCACAGGCCCGATTAGAAAGCGGGAAGCTGTGATTTGTCGTCTCCCTCCCTGGAATATCATAAATTTAATGTATTCTATGTGGCAATCACTGCCTGCTGCTGTTGTTGTCAGCGCAGGATGAAGCCCCAGAAGCACAAAGCAATTAACAGCGGGGACAGCTTTATAATGACATTTACGACATTCTACTTTAATGACAGAATAAACTATGCATTTATAAATCGGGAAAGGAAAGTGAAGTGTACTGAAATGAACAAAGTTCTGTTAAAGTAGAAAGTATAGGGAACATTACCTTTCTGTTAAAATACTTGCATTATCATGATATTTCCCTCTACTTACTCTTGACCTATTTTCTTCAGGGATAAGTATACTCAACAGGTTCATTACCAGGTTTTCCTACTGTTGCACCTTAAGATTAACACACACATACATAGATATACACATACATACAGACCCTAACCACAAAAGTACCATATTAAAGACACATACACATGCACGTTATTCCCTAGCACTTTAATCCACACAAGTACCGTATGAATAACAAATGTACAGTACGCTTTCCCTAGTATTTCAAGAGACTTACTTATTATCGGCATGAACTGCATACAGTGTTTTAAATATAGGGTGATCCAGATCTAATTATGCAACTTTTAATGCAATGCAATAATTGCATAATTAGATCTGGACCACCCTGTATATCTCAGACCTAAATATTACTTTGGTCTCTTGGAATATATTCAAACATACAAAAGCTCAATATCCCTGGCTATAGGCCATTTATCAATCAAAAACCCCTTACTTTACGTACTGTTCCCTACTACTGGATGGAGCTCTCATTCTCAGCCTTAATAAACCTTGCAGATCGGAGCATATGGCAAACTTCCAACTACTCCAGGTGCTCTTAATATCTACTTTATTACTTCAATCACTGTAGATATAAAGACAAAGTATAGAAAATTAAAAGCTGTGGTATTTATTAAAGAACAATAATGCCAGTAAAGAAAAGCATAAAAGAAAATGTAGATAGATGTAGAAACTCTGGATATATATATATAGTCTTTTGAAAAACTCATGGAAAATTAAAGATGTCAAAGATGAATGTCCCCGGGTGGCTTTTTAATTCAGCAATTGATGTTCATGAAATGCTTTAGCTGACGATCAGATGAAACTGGTCACACGTGTCTTGGTTTCCTCTTTTGACGTCACCCTTCTGTCATCGCTGTTTCCCCTTCTGATGTCTCCTTCAGACGAGGCATATCTATACTAATAAAAGGCAAAGCCCTCACTGACTGACTCACTCACTCACTCATCACTAATTCTCCAACTTCCCATGTAGGTGGAAGGCTGAAATTTGGCAGGCTCATTCCTTGCAGCTTACTTACAAAAGTTAGGCAGGTTTCATTTCGAAATTCAAAGTGTAACGGTCATAACTGGAACCTCTTTTTTGTCCATATACTGTAATGGACGGGGGCGGAGTTGCGTATCGCGTCATCACGCCTCCTACGTAATCATGTGAAACGCCTTGGGGCCGATCTGGAAGAAGGTAGCGCAGCGCCTTGATTTAAACGATTCCATGTCTTGGTGGGTTTAATACTGTGTAAGCATACATATTAACACGTGCAATTAAACGTGTGCATTTACGGGGTGATTTCTCAGGCTTAAAAGCTCGCCTTTTATTAAAAAACTAGCAAAATACCCGCGCTTCGCAGCGGAGAAGTAGTGTGTTAAAGAGGTTATGTAAACATATATATACATATACATATATATACATATCTACATATCTACATATACATATATATATATATACATATACACATCCACATATATATACATATATATACACATACATATACACACATACATAAACACACACATATACATATATACATACATACATAGTGCGTTGTAACACAGGCTGTGATTGTTACATGGGAGGGAGACGACAAATCACAGCTTCCCGCTTTCTAATCAGGCCTGTGATTGGTGCTTTGACGGATGCCCAGATCCCACAGTATGTCCCCTTAGGCGAGGCGTTAGGCAAGTGTAATTGAATAGCGGTGCTGCAAGTTTAGCTTTACACCTGTTTTTAAGGCATATTGACTGAAAGGGGCTTTCATGAAAAAACTTAGGGCTTTGCTACAGGATACACCCTCCACAAGTTAAGGAAGTAAAAATAAAGGTATATATTTCTGTTTTATTTAAAGCTTTTAAGTTTGTATGCGGGCAGTATGGTGGTGCAGTGAAAGGTGCCAGTTAGGAGACCCGGGTTCGCTTCCTTGCGTGGAGTTTGAATGTTCTCCCTGTGTCTGTCTGGGTTTCCTCCGGGTACTCCGGTTTCCTCCCACAGTCCAAAGACATGCAGGTTAGGTGCATTGGCGATTCTAAATTGTCCCTGGTGTGTGGGTGTGTGTGGGTGTGTGCGCCCTGCGGTGGGCTGGCACCTTGCCCGGGGTTTGTTTCCTGCCTTGTGCCCTGTGTTGGCAGGGATTGGCTCATGTATTTAGGATATAGCGGGTTGGATAATGGATGGATGGACATTTGTATGCATAGCCCCATTTGCCCGTTTTCATTTTTTTTCATTCTTCAGTAATATTTCAGCAAACCCGGAGCTTGTCAGTTCAAATCCTGGTACTGATACCACTGTGTGACCCTTAGGAAGTCACTTCACCTGCCTGTGCTGCAAAAAACAAAAGTAATGTAACAAATTGTACCGCAGATGTTCCAAGTTGCTGGAATAAAGGCATAAGTCAAATAGATAAATATGTATTATACAGTACACATAGGAACTATTCATTTATTTTCAGTTAAGTCATCTGTAGCAAACCTTTATAAATGAGGGTTTCTCCTTTTTAGGTAGTGCAAACTGTTTCTTCTTCATTGAGGTTTTCTTTTGGAGAGCCTTTTTCATTTAATTGAAAATTAAAGCAGCAGCTGCCAAATTATGTAGCTTTCTTATTAATTTTTCAACATTGTGTAAAATAACTTTATAAAGTAACATAAAAGGTTTAAATACTGGTTATCCTTTTACACTAAAATATTACTAAAGAGATACAAAAAAAGTAAAATGCGTATGTTGTTTTTCTTTAAGGAGATTAAATATTAGTGAAGAAAGAAAAAAAAAAACTAAAACAGCCAAATGGGGCTATGCATACAAACTTAAAAGGTTTAAATAAAACAGAAATATACACTTTTATTTTTACTTGCTTAACTTGTGGAGGGTGTATCCTGTAGCAAAGCCCTAACTTTTTTCGTGAAAGCCCGTTTCAGTCAATAAGTCTTAAAAACAGGTGTAAAGATATTGACAATGAGCTACGCAAACCCACCAAGACATGGAATCGTTTAAATCAAGTATCATTACATCTTCCTTTCTTAAAGAGAAGTAAGGCAGTACTTATAAGCTTACACATATATATATATATATATAGACATACATACATATATATATATATATATATATCTATATATATCTATATCTATATATGTATATCTATATATATCTATATCTATATATCTCTCTCTCTCTCTCTCTCTCTCTCTATATATATATATATATATATATATATATATATATATATATATATATATATATATATATATATATATATATATATATATATCTATATATATATATATATATATATATCTAAATCCCCGCGAAGTACTGCTTTTAAATTTTTATGAAGAAGAAAAGCTTTTTAAATTGAGGGAAAATATCCCAATAGCAATTTGTTAAGGATCTGTTTTTTTGTGAAGCAGCCTTAACACAGCTTTTCCGCTGTTTTATAAACGAACGCCATATAAGGTCTTCCTTTTTCCTTGCTTCGCCAAGGAAAGAGCCTTTTTATTAAATCCAAGGGTTCTTCGCTTTTTTTTTTGTTTATTTATTACGATTGTTATAGTTCTGTTTGTATACGACGTTGTCAGTTCAGCACTCAGGTTGTAATATGACCAAGCCGTGCAAGCTTACTGTTAAGAATGCAACGTATAGTTGTACATGAGAAAAGCAATCTTGCCTCAAATCAGTGGCAACCTTTTTGTAGGTCTATGAACTTAATTTAAAGTTTAGGTTTACACGGTGCTTTCTTTCCGAAGTACCTGCACTCATGAATATGTCTGTATGCGTCAGTCGCTCAAATCCCCGCGCTTCGCACTGGCGAAGTACTGCTTTTAAATTTCTATTAAGAAGAAAAGAAAACCTTTTAAAATTGAGGGAAAATATACCAATAACAGTTTGTTAAGGATCTGTTTTTTTGTGAAGCTGCGTTCACTCGAGTGATCACTTCGAGCTGACTTGCTGGCTAACCATAAGCGTTACCTGGTAGGTAACCACCCATACAATCAGATTGTGAATCAGACTACGAATGCCGTGAATGTAATTACCCCGATCTACATGCTGTCAAATAAACGAACCACACGCCGTGGTGCAATTTTAGGGGCTTCGCCTCTAGCGCTGACGTCCGAGGTTCGATTCCCGTATTGGAGTGAAGTGAGTGGGTGGTTACCTACCAGGTAACGCTTATGGTTGGCCAGCAAGTCAGCTAACATCAGCCACGGTGCCTTCAGTTGTGAGAAGCAGATCATAGAATGGATGAAAATAGTTTACTGTCAAATAATGCAAAGAGTACGCGACACCTGTTTCCCCCTCATTCTTGGCTCATCAGGCGTACACACTCACTGCACTCGCTTACGGTAATCGAACGTCGGACGTCAGCGCTAGAGGGGCTTTGCAGCGGTTAAGTATTGCTTTTAAATTTTAATTAATAAGAAAAGAAAACCTTTTTAAATTAAGTCTTAAAAAGAGGTGTAAAGATATTGACAATAAGCTACGCAAACCCACCAAGACATGCAATCATTTAAATCAAGGCGCAAGTCGAAAAACACCATCCCATAATATTAGTTAGCGATTAACACATTTCTATATGTATTGTAAGCATACAATACAACTGATAATATGTTGCGCTTATTTATCTGGTGTACTGACATTTTTGCGCGTTTAATGGCTGAAATCTAACATGGTTTGTGCCCTTCAGAATGAAAAGAGTTTGCATTTACCTTTTTAATAAAAGGCGAGCTTTTAAGCCTGAGAAATCACCCCGTAAATGCACACGTCTAATTGCACATGTGTTAATATGTATGCTTACACAGTATTTAAAGACACTCAACAAGTACACAGTATTAAAAGACAGTCAACAATTAACGTCATTTACCTTCGTTCCCGCGTTTGACTTGTGCTGTAAATCTCTTCCTTGTTTTCAGTTCACGTGATTACGTAGGAGGCGTAATACGTGATGACGCGATACGTGACTCCGCCTCCTCCATTAGAATATATGGACAAAAAACAGGTTCCAGTTATGACCATTACACGTAGAATTTCGAAATGAAACCTGCCTAACTTTTGTAAGTAAGCTGTAAGGAATGAGCCTGCCAAATTTCAGCCTTCTACCTACACGGGAAGTTGGAGAATTAGTGATGAGTGAGTCAGTCAAACAGGTTCCAGTTATGACCATTACGCGTAGAATTTCAAAATAAAACCTGCCTAACTTTTGTAAGTAAGCTGTAAGGAATGAGCCTGCCAAATTTCAAACTTCAACCTACACGGGAAGTTGGAGAATTAGTGATGAGTCAGTCAGTCAGTCAGTCAGTCAGTCAGTCAGTGAGGGCTTTGCCTTTTATTAGTATAGATATATATATATATATATATATATATATATATATATATATATATGTATATATATATATGTATATGTATATATATATATATATATATGTATATGTATATATATGTTTACATAACCTCTATAACACACTACTTCTCTGCTGCGAAGCGCGGGTATTTTGCTAGAATATTATAAAATTCCATGCAGAGTTTCGCAACAAGAGACTGTTATACTCCTGATTGGCTGGCTGTCAATATGATGGATGTATTTGCTCAAACTCTTTAACCTGTTTGAGTATGTCCATTTCCCAAACAACAAATTTTTTGATATTTTAAGAGCCTTCCTGTCCCAAGTTGTAAACTGGTTTGGCAATTTCTAGTCCCACGGCATCTCCTTCTGTTCGCAGGTTGTAAAGTAATCAGATACAGCTTGAAGCATCGGCATGTTTTCCTTTCTCAGGCTGTAAACCAATGTTATTCTTAGGTGCCATTTTTTCACAGATGATGAAATAATCAGTACAGCTTGAGGCATCTCCTGGATTTTGTGCTCCATTTAAACAGATACTAGAGTGATTGATACTGGTACAATTCAGGAAAACAGGATGCTTTGATGTTAAAACTGGCCATGCAAGTGTCCTGTATTTAAAGTCATCTTGTTTGTCTTGAGCAAAATATAATGGAAATACAGCCATAAAATTGTAGATTTTGCACACCAGAACAATACTACATTGTATTTATTACTTTTTAAATGTGGTGACTGGTGCTCATTTAATGTTTAAATATTTATTTTGTATGGAAACATTAAGTTAGTTATGTGTATGTTATACTGTGCTGTATTTTAATTATATATAGTTAAACAATCTACACATTAATGAAGTAATAAGAAAATAGTAAGATATCAACTTGAAAATGAAAAGTTTCAAAAAGCTGTGACATTTAATTAAACCCCATATTGTTTAGATTATCATATCATACCTTACCCGAAACCAAATCATTTCCCAACAGATTCAAGTACTTTTTCACTTATCATTTAACAGTTAACAGACCTAAAAATAAGCACAGTATAAAGCTGATTACCTAAAGTGATGGACTGAAGACAATAGATCAGATAAATGGAAATATAAAAGAGTTTTTTTAAACCTTTTAATATTTTAAAATGTGATTTTAATTTTAGTAGCATGTTAAATTATTTATTAAGTAATTTGCAAAGCTGATATAAATACATACATTATATCAATCAAATTTACTTGACATATGTCTGTCATTTTTATATTTTTTGTTGACGAGAAGAATGACACTCCACTATACTTGGGAGGGCAGGTTGTGTGACAGCTAGTGTCTTTGATCCTGGGGGGGACACCAGTGAAACAAGAAATCATGGATCACCAATTAAGAGTTCCTAAATACTACATTGTGCTTTTGAATGATAACATATTTTCCCATTCATGTTGTAATATTACATTTTTTTTTTTGAAAAAAGACAATTTCTGTGAGAATTATTTCCCTTTAAATAATTATACCTAAGTGAATGGCTAATGAAAAGCTAATGAACAATTAAAGATATTTTTTTCATACCTCTTTTTGTTCATCTTTATCAAACATGCAATGAATTACATACTTTCAGAAGAATCAAATCCCTGCTGTTACAGCCAAAGGGGAAATCCTTGTGAAATGACAGTTACTGAAAGTAGCCATAGCCATTCCTTTTCTGAATTTGAGTTTGCTCTTCCAGTGTTCCCAGTCATCTTCCAGAGTCACGTGCTGTAGCTCTCTCCGTGATCCTCCCTTATCTTCTGTGTGTCTGGAGACTCTGTCTGCCTTCTTAAACCTTGCCAGCCTTGTAAAGTATAATGTGAATGTTCCAGGGGTTTCTTTCAGAAATTCAGAGCTCAGTGTACCTTTGTGACATTTCACTTCAGTCACCCATCCAGCTCCATCTGTCTTCAGAATAATATGCTGGCCACTACAATACATTTTGTGGAACATTACCACCTGTGTGCTGATACTGTGATATCACTTATATGCATGCTCATCCACAATTGAGGCAGTGAACTTGATGTGCATGAATGCAGCTTGCTTTATCATTACCTCACATGTTGCAAGGACATTAAACATTTGGTGCAAAATAGTTAGTTGTGACATACTTAAATTATCATAATTGTAAAGCTGCCATGTTACCTACAGCCAAAAAATGCAATATTACCAGCACTTTCTTTTCAGCTGACAACATATAGCTTCTTCACTTAGATCAGGGGTCTGCAACCTTCACTATCAAAAGAGCCATTTTGCCTCCTCTTCCTCCAAAGAAAAATAGTCTGGAGCCGCAAAACATAACACAGCTTATAAACTTTTAAAAGTTTTAATCTTTTTTTAGATTTTACATGTTACAACCACAGAATACAACAAACAGAAGTGCAGTGTGCATGTGTAGGCCTACTTTGAAATAAATTAAACTGAACTATGCAGGCCTATTTGGGTCCTTCCTATACCTGTGTAAAATTAAAATAAAAACTAGCCCACTTTAATATAAATAAAACATTTAGCTATAGCTTAGCAGCTTTAAAAAAGTAAACATAAAATTCCATTTCAGTGTGGTGAATCAACTGAAGCACCTGAACATACAAAAAAAAACCTACATCAGCTCTGGGTCCGAAATGAATGTGTTTTTTTTTTCTGAAAAATAATAGCCTATTAAATGCTATTGTTCTCACCTGTTTAATGAGACTTCTGTTTCTGAAGTTCGCTGCAGATCATCTCTATGTCGGGGCTGTACGATGTGACTTTGACCTTCACACAGGACTGCAGGCTCTCATGTGTGAGGCGGGAGCGATATTTGGACTTTATGAAGTTCATGCTTGAGAAAACTTGCTCACATAAGTATGTTGAGCCAAAGATGGACAGGACTCCAAATGTATATTTTTTCATGTTCATATACGTTTCGGGAATGGCACTCCATGTGTCGAAAACAAATTTGTCGGGTTTGGGGAGGTTTTCAATATCACTCCATTTGTGCTCTTTAGCGAGAGTAGCCTTCTGACGGGCGACTTCTTCAAGATCCGCTGTCAGGCATTTGAACTTGGACACCCATAAATCTTTATCTGCTATGTCGGCCAGTTCAATTTCTAGATCGGGCTTACTCCTGTGAATGCGGATGTGTTCAGCAGGGATGGGTCGATGTCCAGGGGTGTGACAGCGAAGGAGAGAGTGTTTTTTTCCTTTCTGAACTCACTGAATCTTTCTCTAAATGCAGCTTGCATTTTCTGAACAATTTCCCGTTTGTTTTTAAAGTCGGAGAATAGATGCTCTGATATTTTTATGAACGATTCTTTCATGTATTCTCCGTCTGTGAATGGCTTACCCCTCCTTACGATCTCTTGAGCTGCCACAAAACTAGCAGCTGTAGTTGACTGTGGAGAAGTGATCCACTTTTTGAAAGTATGTTTGCTCTGTTCAGCTTTCCGTTGCAGTTCCGAAATTGCTCTCTTTCGCTCATCTTCACTTGGGTATTTTTCAGTGAATTCTGAGTGCTTGTTTTGAAAATGTCTTTCAACGTTACATTTTTTGTTGTTCGATAATTTATCGCCACATATTAAGCACACCGGTAAGCCAGCGTCGTTGGCGGTGAAGGCAAATGCTTCTGTCCACGCAGAGTTAAACTCTCTAAATTAGATGTTAAAATGTACAACAGTAGTAGTAGTAAATAAACATATTATATATACAGTGTATATATATATATATATATATATATATATATATATATATATATATATATATATATATATATACAGTGGTGTGAAAAACTATTTGCCCCCTTCCTGATTTCTTATTCTTTTGCATGTTTGTCACACAAAATGTTTCTGATCATCAAACACATTTAACCATTAGTCAAATATAACACAAGTAAACACAAAATGCAGTTTTTAAATGATGGTTTTTATTATTTAGGGAGAAAAAAAAATCCAAACCTACATGGCCCCTGTGTGAAAAAGTAATTGCTCCCTTGTTAAAAAATAACCTAACTGTGGTGTATCACACCTGAGTTCAATTTCCGTAGCCACCCCCAGGCCTGATTTACTGCCACACCTGTTTCAATCAAGAAATCACTTAAATAGGAGCTGCCTGACACAGAGAAGTAGACCAAAAGCACCTCAAAAGCTAGACATCATGCCAAGATCCAAAGAAATTCAGGAACAAATGAGAACAGAAGTAATTGAGATCTATCAGTCTGGTAAAGGTTATAAAGCCATTTCTAAAGCTTTGGGACTCCAGTGAACCACAGTGAGAGCCATTATCCACAAATGGCAAAAACATGGAACAGTGGTGAACCTTCCCAGGAGTGGCCGGCCGATCAAAATTACCCCAAGAGCGCAGAGACGACTCATCCGAGAGGTCACAAAAGACCCCAGGACAACGTCTAAAGAACTGCAGGCCTCACTTGCCTCAATTAAAGTCAGTGTTCACGACTCCACCATAAGAAAGAGACTGGGCAAAAACGGCCTGCATGGCAGATGTCCAAGACGCAAACCACTGTTAAGCAAAATTTTGCTAAGAAACATCTCAATGATTGCCAAGACTTTTGGGAAAATACCTTGTGGACTGATGAGACAAAAGTTGAACTTTTTGGAAGGCAAATGTCCCGTTACATCTGGCGTAAAAGGAACACAGCATTTCAGAAAAAGAACATCATACCAACAGTAAAATATGGTGGTGGTGGTAGTGTGATGGTCTGGGGTTGTTTTGCTGCTTCAGGACCTGGAAGGCTTGCTGTGATAGATGGAACCATGAATTCTACTGTCTACCAAAAAATCCTGAAGGAGAATGTCCGGCCATCTGTTCGTCAACTCAAGCTGAAGCGATCTTGGGTGCTGCAACAGGACAATGACCCAAAACACACCAGCAAATCCACCTCTGAATGGCTGAAGAAAAACAAAATGAAGACTTTGGAGTGGCCTAGTCAAAGTCCTGACCTGAATCCAATTGAGATGCTATGGCATGACCTTAAAAAGGCGGTTCATGCTAGAAAACCCTCAAATAAAGCTGAATTACAACAATTTTGCAAAGATGAGTGGGCCAAAATTCCTCCAGAGTGCTGTAAAAGACTCATTGCAAGTTATCGCAAACGCTTGATTGCAGTTATTGCTGCTAAGGGTGGCCCAACCAGTTATTAGGTTCAGGGGGCAATTACTTTTTCACCCAGGGCCATGTAGGTTTGGATTTTTTTCTCTCCCTAAATAATAAAAACCACCATTTACAAACTGCATTTTGTGTTTACTTGTGTTATATTTGACTAATGGTTAAATGTGTTTGATGATCAGAAACATTTTGTGTGACAAACATGCAAAAGAATAAGAAATCAGGAAGGGGGCAAATAGTTTTTCACACCACTGTATATATATATATATATATATATATATATATATATATATATATATATATATATATATATATATAATATATATATATATATAAACTTAAATGAAGAAATTGCCATTATTCATTTTCGTGTTTTTTTTTTTTTTTTGTCAAGGCCAAAGGGAGCCACTACAAGGAGGCTGAAGAGCAGCATGCGGCTCCAGAGCCGCGGGTTGCCGACCCCTGACTTAGATAGAGCGATCATGTGACTTTACAAGACTTGTTGTGAGAATTATTCCATCTCTGTCAAATCATGATCTCTTTGAGTTAAATGTTGTCCAGCTTTTCCTAAATATTTCACCTTTTCCAGGATGTGCATGTCAGTCTCTTCCTGAATACAGTCTTCTGTCTGCTCCTAGGAAATTAGGATAACACACATGCTCTTCTAAATCCTGAAGTTAGGAAAAGTTTCCTTACTTGGAAACTTGAAAGCTTTTATGAATTTTCCTGTCTGCTTTAGCAGCCCTAGGCTGGGTAAATGTGAATTATATATTTTAAAGCACATGGAGAAAAATGTGGAAAATATCAATTAACTCTTTAAAACATATAAGTTGAGTACCATAAGTCACAATAAATGAGAATTGCTATGAATCCCCAAGTAGGAACTAGTCCACCATATGTCTTGTACTTCATCAAATGGAATCACAAATGGCCTATATGTTTGCTTAAAATATAAATTCTGTCTTTACAAGTTGGTATATAGTAATTGGACTTAACAACTCCAGTGAATTCCTGGTTATCTTTATTAAGAGGATACTTTTAAAATTAGAATCATTGAAACTTGTGCAGTTACAAAGAGCTTATAACACATAGCATACAAAGATTGTTCATCTGTGTTTCAAAGCATTTGATCACCAAAATGAACATAAAAAATCTCTTAAGACATTTATTTCAAAGGCATAACAGTTTGCTGTTTAAAAAATACTTAATTTTAAGTTTATCCAAATGAAAGTACAGTTCTTGTATTATCTAAGAATATAAGCACAACATAAAAATTTGGGGTTGTCATAAATTTAATTTATGGTTCCCCTCAAGGGTATCTACAGAAATGGAGGATATTGTGAGCTTCATGGGGTTCAATATTCTATAACTATCATGATTTATCTGACCAAGTGCACATACAAATTTATTCATTGACTTTTTCTGTCAATACTATAAAATCCAAATCCTATTGTATTAGTGTCTCATGAATTAAGAAATACAAAGATTATTCATAAATAAATATTTCCATTTACAAAATCTGTAAATGGTGCTTTTATAACAGCACATTTTATACTTCAGGTTAGTCAACAAGTCACCTTTTCAGGATATTTGCTGCTATTAAATTTATTGTTATACGGAGGAAACATTAGTTGGTTGATAACAATTACTAAAAAGTGACATTTAATGGACAGGTCAGATTGATTCAAATTACAAATGTCACAAAGTGCTAATACTTTAATATTCCAAATATCATAGTCAGTCATTCTCTAATCCGATTAGTCCTCAACAGGGTCGTGGTTGTCTGCTGGAGCCTATCCCTGTTAGCATAGCTAGGTTATTATAGTTTTGCCTTTTTATATTAGTTTTTATTTCTATATTTTTTCTGACCTTACTTGTAAATTCAGTTTAGTCTTAGTTTTCCCTCATCGTGAATGTTTAGTTTTAGTTTAGTTTTTATTTCACAAAGACATTTCTATTTTATTTTTATATATATTAGTTTCAGTTTTAGTTTTAGTAATTATGGCATGGAGCGCCTACAGAGTTAGTTTTGTGTCACAATCAGACAGAACCGTACACTTAACAGATTTGGATATGAGTTTAATGTTAGTGGAAGCTTACTACACTACATGGTTTACTATCTGGTTTTGTTTTTGTCTGATAAAAACAAGCATAATCAAAACTAGACACTGAATATGAACAATTTTACACAATTTTATAATTTTTAAAATATTTTCTCATGAAAATCACAGGGGCTTAGGAAGAACAGGGCTCTTAGACTTGAATGAGTGTGTAGACCCCACCTAGCTGTATTGAGGGAAACAAAGAACAACAAGCATGTAGTGTCAAGGTTAGGGGCAGTGACTCTTGAATAGACCACCATAAAGGACAGTAAACCCATAATGAGCAGAGCAAGAGCAGGTAATAGGAGTACGGACAGGCATAAAACAACAGAGACAGAGTCTGAAATTAAGAACAACATATACATTATCTAAACCTATTTATCCAGAGTAGGATCACAGGAAATCTGGAGTATACCCCAGCAGGCTTGTATGCAAGGCAGGAAAAATCCCTGGTGTGCAATATGTATGATAAGGTTGATGTTAAGAACAAAAAGAATTGTTTATTATTTCAACTATCTATTTTGAGAGAGAGAGAGAGAGAAAAACATTGAAAAAAGGGAGACAAATATTTTAAAATATAATTCTGCTAATGGATTACTTTCACAATAGCAGGTATTTTGAGTTGTGAATAGGAACTAAAAAAGATAAATTAATAAATATGGAACAAATACAAAAACCCATTAGTATGTTTAGTTTTTCATCACTTGTCAGACTTTCTACCTTTGTTTGTATCGCTTCATTGTTAAACAATGTTTTTAAAGCAAAAGTGATTGGTCAGCAACAATATGCTGATCTTGTATGATGACCTTCCTAGTCAGTCTCTCGATCAGTGCCGTTTTATTTTCAAAAACCGGGAGTGCTCTCCCCTCGACTTTCTTGTATACTCAGATATGGGAATGGATATTTGAGGAGTAAACCGCGAGACAATGATTATATTTTTATATTATGTACATTAAGGAACCATTAACAACAAATCCAATTAATAATATATTGAACAATTATTATAAAAGTAAAGTTGAATAAATCGGGCTCTGCAGCTGTATAAAGAAAAAAAAAAAATCGAGTATGTGTTCAGGTAAAGTACCACTTCCGGGTGATGGATTTGGCCCAAAAGTTAATACAGATCTATAATTGTGGTGTAACAACCACATGCCGAATTTCATCCATTTATCTAGTTGCGTTTTTGAGTTTTATAGTGTTTATATATACACACACACACACGTGCGCACACACACAATTCCAAAAAACACTATTGTTGGACACTGGTTAGTCTATAATGTCAAGATTCATCAAAATATCGAGGTCCAATTTTTTCATGATTACTATACTTTCTCTATACTTTGTATATGAGAAAGTAAAAACGATTTCTCCTGTGCGAAGTGGCAGGTGAATTGCTGTCAACAAAAAGCAGACACCTGGGAAATAAACTGAAACGTTACTGAATCGTGATTTTTCTGCCCATATGGTAAACATTTTGTTGACCAGCACATTCTGATTTCAGCCGTTTGAATTACATCTTGATATGCAATAAGCACAAAGAAAGGCGGCCTGAAAATCGCTTTCTATTTTACACACTTTACGCACCTGCACTCAGCTTGCTCTATCACCGCAAATGCTGTGTGAACAGCCGCCATCCTTCACCAGCCGCCGTTCACTGGATGAATATATGTGGGCGGCTTGTGGTGGATGACTTTCTGTTTTAGAGTTAAAACTTTCAAGGGTTAAAGACTAACGGCAAGAATATTCGTTCAAAAACGAAAATTAAAAATATTTTAGTAAATTATTATTTTATTTCAGTTAGTCTTTCCAGCAACTTTAATAGTTTCGTTTAGTTTTAGTTTTTCATTTAGGTTTTGTTAATTATTTTATTTCAGTTTACGAAAATGTTTTTTTAATAATAGTTTCAGTTTTGATTTTAGTTTTCGTTAACTATAATAACCTTGTAGCATAGGGCATAAGGCAGAAACAAACCCTGGATAGGGAGTCAGTTCATGGCAGGGCAAACGCGCACACACACACACACAAACAAACCAACCAACTTCCCACTAGGGCCAATTCAGGATATGCCAGTTCCCCTAATTTGCATGTCTTTGAACTGTGGGAGGACACTGGGGCACCCAGAATAAACCTACACAAACAGAGAGAACATGCGAACTCCTCCTGGGATGCAAACCCTAGTTTCTTTACTGATAGGGAGCAGCACTACCACTTTGCCACTGTGTCAACCAATGTCATACTCTTTAGTATGAATTTGTTAAATCAAAATTCTTAACTGAAGATCAATATATAATTTCAGAAAACCTCTAAAAATTATTTTGTTGTGTAGTTTTCCCAGTGTCACATATGCTGTACATGTTAAGACTTTTAATATTTCCAGTGCGTTTCAGCTCATCAAGAACTGGCCATAGTCACTGGTGTATCACATTAGTAAATGCTAACTGTGCTTTTGCAGTGTTCATCACATTTTATCTTGTGTATTAGTCAATGTTCCCTCTAACGACTTGGTTGGCATTAGGAAATTTTAGTAATTTCCTTGTGAGTATTTCTTATATGTAATGTATAATGTAATTACGTGTTTATATATAGTAATTGTTATGTATTGCATGATACACTTAAAAAATGTATTTAATGTAGCAGCATGCTTATTTAAACTATTTAGTTACATAGTTTTTATTCATTAACTCAATGCAAGTTGTAAAAATGGTCCAAACAAAGTGTTATGGTGCAAGGAACCTTATCAGAATTATGTTATTAAAAGTGGCATCCCATAGAGATCAGTCCTGTGGCCTTTTTCTTTTTAATCTGTATAAATGATCTGCCTGCGGTGGGTTGGCACCCTGCCCGGGATTGGTTCCTGCCTTGTGCCCTGTGTTGGCTGGGATTGGCTCCAGCAGACCCCCGTGACCCTGTGTTTGGATTCAGCGGGTTGGAAAATGGAAGGATGGATGGATAAATGATCTGCAAAAGAATATACAGTGCATCCGGAAAGTATTCACAGCGCATCACTTTTTCCACATTTTGTTATGTTACAGCCTTATTCCAAAATAGATTAAATTCATTTTTTTCCTCAGAATTCTACACACAACACCCCATAATGACAACATAAAAAAAGTTTACTTGAGGTTTTTGCAAATTTATTAAAAATAGAAAAACTGAGAAATCACATGTACATAAGTATTCACAGCCTTTGCTCAATACTTTGATGATGCACCATTAGTAGCAATTACAGCCTCAAGTCTTTTTGAATATGATGCCACAAGCTTGGCACACCTGTCCTTGGCCAGTTTTGCCCATTCCTCTTTGCAGCACCTCTCAAGCTCCATCAGGTTGGATGGGAAGCGCCGGTGCACAGCCATTTTAAGATCTCTCCAGAGATGTTTAATCGAATTCAAGTCTGGGCTCAGGCTGGGCCACTCAAGGACATTCACAGAATTGTCCTGAAGCCACTCCTTTGATATCTTGGCTGTGTGCTTAGGGTCGTTGTCCTGCTGAAAGATGAACTGTCGCCCCAGTCTGAGGTCAAGAGTGCTCTGGAGCAGGTTTTCATCCAGGATTTCTCTGTACATTGCTGCAGTCATCTTTCCCTTTATCCTGACTAGTCTACCAGTCCCTGTCGCTGAAAAACATCCCCACAGCATGATACTGCCACCACCATGCTTCTCTGTAGGGATGGTATTGGCCTGGCGATGAGTGGTGCCTGGTTTCCTCCAAACGTGACGCCTGGCATTCACACCAAAGAGTTCAATCTTTGTCTCATCAGACCAGAGAATTTTCTTTCTCATGGTCTGAGAGTCCTTGAGGTGCCTTTTGGCAAACTCCAGGTGGGCTGCCATGTGCCTTTTACTAAGGAGTGGCTTCCGTCTGGCCACTCTACTATACAGGCATGATTGGTGGATTGCTGCAGAGATGGTTGTCCTTCTGGAAGGTTCTCCTCTCTCCACAGAGGACCTCTGACAGAGTGACCATCAGGATTTTGGTCACCTCCCTGACTAAGGCCCTTCTTCCCCAATCGCTCAGTTTAGATGGCCGGCCAGCTCTAGGAAGAGTCCTGGTGGTTTCGAACTTCTTCCACTTACGGATGATGGAGGCCACTGTGCTCATTGGGACCTTCAAAGCAGCAGAAATTTTTCTGTAACCTTCCCCAGATTTGTGCCTCGAGACAATCCTGTCTCGGCAGTCTACAGACAATTCCTTTGATTTCATGCTTGGTTTGTGCTCTGACATGAACTGTCAACTGTGGGACCTTATATAGACAGGTGTGTGCCTTTCCAAATCATGTCCAATCAACTGAATTTACCACAGGTGGACTCCAATTAAGCTGCAGAAACATCTCAAGGATGATCAGGGGAAACAGGATGCACCTGAGCTCAATTTTGAGCTTCATGGCAAAGGCTGTGAATACTTATGTACATGTGCTTTCTCAATTTTTTTATTTTTAATAAATTTGCAAAAACCTCAAGTAAACGTTTTTCACATTGTCATTATGGGGTGTTGTGTGTAGAATTCTGAGGAAAATAATGAATTTAATCCATTTTGGAATAAGGCTGTAACATAACAAAATGTGGAAAAAGTGATGCGCTGTGAATACTTTCCGGATGCACTATAAATAACAATCTCACTAAGTTTGCACACCAGACTTGTTGGTGTTGTCAATGTTCAAAGAAGAAGGTGTTTCATCTCACATGTTATCCTGGTTATCATCGAGAGGAGTTACAGCACATGGCTTGATGGCCACTGTGTACCGGGAACTAAGAAGGATGGCTCTGAGGGTAGATAAGGAGGCGTTTGTTAGAGGAATCTGTGAGTAGGTAATACACTATCTATGGTCTAGTTGCCCACAGAGGAATCTAAGTATTATGCACATCCAAATCTGCTCCTCATAGAGTCACTGTCAGGGTGGGTGATGGAACAGTCCTTATGGATGACGCTGCAATTGTGACTTGCTGGGCTAGGATGTTGGACATCTCTTGGTCCACAGTCCTTGAGGCCGATCCTCTAATTAGCTGTAAACCACCCAATCTCACAGAGATTGTGCAGGTGGTGAACCGGCTGAAGGTAGGGGAGGCTGCAGGAATCTATGGTATCTGGGGTGAGCTTCTCCAGGCTGGTGGTAATGCTGTCCTCCCAGCATTGCAACAGTCTGCTTCCATTTGGGAGATGGACGTCATCCAAACTGACTGGAAAACGGGACTTGTCTCTATCTGGAAAGGGAAAGGTGATCACCTGAACTGCGGCAACTACAGGGATAACACTGCTCTCTCAGTACCATGTAAGGTCTTTGTTAGGGTCATCCTCAATAGGATCCGTGATCATTTGCTCACCTACCAGTGACCGGAGCAGTCTGGTTTTACATCTAAGAAGTCTACTATTTGACTGTATCCTGGCACTTAGGATTCGCATAGAGTGCAAATGTGAATATTGGCAGAGTTTTTTCTCGATTTTCTTAAAGCATTAGACTCAGTTGATCGACCTACCCTGTGGGATGTCCTGAGACTTTGCAGAATCCCCGCAAAATTGCTGGATATCATAGCTGGCCTGTATACTGGTACTCGTGAGTTCAATGCAGAGTGGAGGCAGAACCTCTGTGTTTTTCCCAGTTGATTCTGGGGTTAGTCAGGGTTGTGTTCTTGCTTCCACTTTGTTCAGTGCTTGCATGGAATGGGTATTGGGTAGGGGTGTGGGGTCCAGCAGCTGTGGGTCATCTGGTGGTGAAGAAAGATTCACTGATCTTGACTTTGCCAATGATGTTGTGGTCATCGTGGAATCAATGAAAGCTCTGATCAGGGCTCTCAAGAGACTCTGGGCACAGCCATCGACAGTGTGTCTGTCTATGGAGAGATTATTGACCTTGACGAAAGGTTTACTTACTTACGTAGAGGTTTTGCTATATGGTTGCGAGACATGGACACTGACCAGTGACCTGAGACGAAGGCTGGACTCCTTAAGTAACATGGCAACTGACCATTGACCTGAGACGAAGGCTGGACTCCTTAAGTACTGTGTCTCTACGGAGAATCCTTGGGCACCACTGGTTTAAGTTTGCTCACAGCATCCCAAATGAGGCACATTACCTGCATTGTGAGGGATCGTCAGTTTCAGCACTATGGCCATGTAGTGTGATTCCCCGAGGGAGATCAGGCTCACAGGATCCTCATTGCGGAGGACACGAGTGGCTGGACCAGGCTAAGGGGACACCCATGTGACATCTCACTGTGACAGATAGTCATTTCTGGGGGGTGGAACTGGATCGTGTGTCTGTCTAGGGTGTTGCCAACCAGGATCGCAAACTGTTTCATTGTGTGGTAGGTGTGGCAATATGCTCTACCATTGCGTGCTCCCCAACCTGACCTGACATAAGTCTGCAGATGATGGCAAACTAGGTGTACTAGTTTGATAGTACTCGCTTGAGCAGATAGTACTGGCTTGAGCAGATTTGTGTCAGATAATGTTCAATGTAAGTAATTGTAAAGTAATACAGGAAGTAAAAATATACAATAGGAGGTCTGAAATTTGAACTTTCACTTTATTAGAAGGACATAGGGTTGTGGTGGGCTTGTCACTATCTACATCCAGACATTGTACAGAACCCATCGAGATTAGCAATAGCACATTGTGTAGAGTGCAAGTCAAGTGCTCATCTCACCTCCAGGCTACAAAACAGACATAACATTACTAGAAAAAGTCAAAACAAGAGTGACTATGCTTATTCTGGGATCTGTAGATATGAGCTATGAGGAACTTTTTGGTTAAAGCAAACTGAGACTCAGTGGTGACATGTTTGAAGTTTTTAAAATTATTAAGAGTTAGTACCATGTATCCCTGCTGTTAGTGTGTAATAAATTCTTCAAGGGCAAAAAGCATAAGGCAGCAGTTGCCTCGTGTGATATTCAATGCAAATCCATTTACATAGTAACTTTTGCATCTCTAAAAAAAAAAAAAAAGAGTATTTTAAAAGCGAGCCAACAACATTTCTTTAATAAATGCCTTTTTTGAATTTATCTTAAGTATTTGACACCTCATTCCATACTGAAGAAAACTGTCAATGCTGTGCTTCTTTGACATTTATTAATTTACTAAGGATAGGATTAAAATGAACCTGCTTCACAATAAATTCCTGTCCTGTTTTCAAAATTACATGTGAGTAAGCTTTTTTTCTATCTTGTAAAAAAAGTTGATCTGTATTTTCTCATTCTTAATCTATTCTTACATATACTGAAAAGTATTTTAAGAATAAGGTAAAAAGGGCCAGGAATCAGTTCCACTAGCAGCGAACATTGGGTATGAGCTGGCCCAGGATTATTGGATGCTTTTATGCTTACTTATATTTAAACTTATATTGTCTTCTCCCGTAGTAACCTACATAATGATGGCATTGTATAGATCATTTCTCCATCTAACATTTGTGTTTTATAAGAAACAGTGTTGATTGTTTCAGAATGGACCTACATGCTGAGACTTTAAGAGGGCAGACTTTCATAACTGGAGGATGTCATGTCGATTTAATAATTGCCTAATTGCGCACTACTGATAAAAATCAAGATCAAAATACTGTAGTTGTGTAGTGCTATATCACCCCTTCACAATAAAGAGATGCTCAAATTAAGTTGAAGTATTACTACTTCAGTAGAATATTTATCATGAAATTTAAATAAAAAAATGCTTTAGAAAATGTGGAATTATTTTTAAGTGGGCACAGATAACATCACTTTTATCCATGAACTGCTTGTTTTGTCAATACTGAATGTTACGTTTTTCCCTTTGCAGGTCAAATGAAAATCGAGCCATGATGAACAAGCTGTATTTTTTCCTTTTATTTATGGTGCTTATTCTTCCATCCCTGGGTTTTACTAGGTAAATATCTGATTAGTTTTTGTATATTAGTCATCAGTAATTTACTAGGGATTTCAGATAATTAAGTGGCTGGAGATTGTTTTTTGTTTACAGCTCTTGTGTTTACATGTTACTTTTATACATTAAACACTATTATAAGTTTTTATTCTGTCATGTATGTAATAGTGTGTTGTATATTAAATATCCATCCATTTTTGAACCTGCTTAATTAAATTGGAAAGAATATGTTTATATCTATTTGTTTGAGCAGTACATGTTTTCCATGTCCTGTCATATTCTATTTTACATTTTAATTAAAACTTTAATCTTTTACTTTCTTTGTAAATATAAAGCAATCTGAGCTTCCAAGGGGACACTACTATACCAAAAATAAACTGTTTTGAATAAAGCAGAAGTGCAGAAGTGGATTATTAAATATATTCTAGTTTTAGATTTGGACTTACTGTTTAAAAATGCACTGAAAAAATGGCTTAGTGGATATATGCAGTGCATTACAGGGGTAGGAAATTAGGCTAAGCGGGAAGTTAAAAGCTTAAATGGAAGTAGTGACAAATGAAATTAAGCTTGGGTCTCATCACTAAAAAAGGTTTGGGAACTCCAGCCAATCTTGATTAAAGTGAAGTTGCTTGGTGGAAAGCTTAAATACAAACCAAAGTTTTAAGCAGCACTAAAGCCCTCTCTAGAGGTGTAGCCAGAAATCAAAATATGGGTGGGCACATAATAAAATCAGATGAGCCAAGTCTAAGACCAGTCATATAGTTTAGCCAAAATACGCCAGTATAGTTTTACTTGGTTTACAGAAATAAAGAACATCAGCTCCAAAAGATAACCAGGGTACCTGCTATGAACAGGAAACACAAAACTACCACAAATCTGACACATACACAGCTGGCAGAAGCAACAGCAGCACCGTAATCAATTAAGCATATCCACACAGCACAAAACTATCATTACAGCACTGGAGAATTCAGAATACTTTATATTAAAACAAAAAAAGCAACAATAGCTTGCAATTCAGTTGTACAACCCAGTACCTTTTAAATGTAATTTTTATATAGTTATGATTGTTTTCTACAGTATTTCTGTGTCACACTTACAGAGCAGTGAAAATAATTTAAGAAAATTGCCTCCGTTGCTTAATACCTCATCATTCTCATGATGTCCAGGCACCGGAATATCTTGTTTTGCACACAACAATATAAAGTCTATTAAGATTTTCATGTTCTTTTTATTCATTTCATTAGATGAACTGTTCAACTGATTAACAACATTACCTCAGCTTTCCTGACTTTGCTTTCAGCCGTCCATTCTGCCCTGTGCTGCAGTGTGTGCAGTGCTACTAGCATGTTTAACACAAATGAAGGAAAGGTGTTTCCAGTCTTTAAAGCCAATTTTTATGAATTGATCCTCAGTAGACAATTCAGGGAAGTGGCAACATACCTTTACAAAATAGAGCATCCTTTGAAGTGCTGTACTACAGCCATGAGTACCTTTCATGCCACCAGACGCAGAAACTCCTATCTTTGCTTGCAATTTTGCTAACTAGAAATAATTTGTGTTTGGGCTGGGCTGGAAGAATTTGTATCAATTTTTGCCATGTCAGTTGTTACTGGTATTAAATTAGCAGAGGTGCATCTCATGACAGTATTTTATGTTTGAAGGCCTGATACAGGACCACTGAAGAAACTGACAGAAATCAGTTTGTGTCCTTTTTTTGACAAGAAAACTAAGCAAACTGCGTTATTTAGCCATATTTTTAATAGTATTGCTACTAACTGCTTATCTTGCTTTAAACACTATAGCAGTAAAATGATTAAAAGTGAATGATCACCTGCTCTGTTGTCATACATGCAGATTATCAGACCAATCATCACAAAGTTGCATCTTAATATTGACTAAGTGTAACTGTATATGGAAGTTTTGTACCAAAGATTAAATTTTCTAATTGGGTGGGCCCAAGTTTGTGACATAAAACTGAACTCAATAATGTGTCTTAAGCCATACCATAATTACTAAAACTGAAGCTTATAAGGCAGAAGTACTATACAATATGTCTATAAACCTGGACTCTTGTACCTGCAGTAGTTTTAAAAATGATGTCCATTCCAGGTGGGACATTTCTCAATTTCTGCAGAGGCAGACTCACTGCAGTAGTTGGAAAAGAAGACCTCCATACTAGGTTATTTGTCTGGTTTAATACCTTCTAAGTAAGTAAATAATTAGGATACACAATACACTACTGAATAATCAGATTGAACCTTTTGTCAGACAGAAAATCAGTCTGACAAACTGTTAAATCTTAATTAAAGCAAATAATAATGCTTAAACAAAGACAAACAGTTAAACCTTAACCAAGTTAATCAAACTCCATTTATGTCTGATCAGCCTTTCAGGAAAAAGTCCATGTGATCTCTCCTGTATGCGTGTCTCCATCATCAGTTCCAAATCAAAATTTTCACCACATTAAAAACCATCACTTTTTATCTTGTAGCTGTAAAAATAGAAGTACATTTTCTAATTTTTGACCCTCATATGGTACTATAGGTGAATAAATTTAATTCAATAAAATATGATTTTAAATTTAAATATAAATATGAACAATTTTTTTTGACTTTATATACTTTGTTAATCCCCTAGGGCAGGGGCGTCCAACCCATGGGCCGCATGCGGCCCAACAAGCAATTATAAACTAACATAAACAAATAATTTACTGTTTCTGATATAATATTTGAAGTGTCCTTTGCCACCAAGAAGTGAAAGAAATAGCCCATCCTGATGATTCATTTTACTGTTGCATCGTGTTCATGCAATTAGATGACTATGCACATAGCACAGTCACGTGTTGCTCGATACGTCGTACATTTTGTTATTTGTGCACAGTTTGACTGCAGTTATAGGGCAAGACAGCTGAATTGAGTTTGCGCGTGTTTATGTAAATTGAGTGAACAAAACAGAATGGTTATTGATACAGTAATCCCTCCTCCATCGCGGGGGTTGCGTTCCAGAGCCACCCGCGAAATAAGAAAATCCGCGAAGTAGAAACCATATGTTTATATGGTTATTTTTATATTGTCATGCTTGGGTCACAGATTTGTGCAGAAACACAGGAGGTTGTAGAGAGACAGGAACGTTATTCAAACACTGCAAACAAACATTTGACTCTTTTTCAAAAGTTTAAACTGTGCTCCATGACAAGACAGAGATGACAGTTCCATCTCACAATTAAAAGAATGCAAACATATCTTCCTCTTCAAAGGAGTGCGTGTCAGGAGCACAGAATGTCACATAGATAGAGAAAACAATCTCTAGCAAACAAATCAATAGGGCTGTTTGGCTTTTAAGTATGCGAAGCACCGCGGCACAAAGCTGTTGAAGGCGGCAGCTCACACCCCCTCCGTCAGGAGCAGGGAGAGAGAGAGAGATAGAGAGAGACAGAGTTTGTTTTTCAGTCAAAAATCAATACGTGACCTTCGAGCTTTTAAGTATGCGAAGCACCGTGCAGCATGTCGTTTCAGGAAGCAGCTGCACAAAAGATAGCAACGTGAAGATAATCTTTCAGCATTTTTAGACGAGCGTCCATATCGTCTAGGTTTGCGAACAGCCCCCCTGCTCAATCCCCCTACATCAGGATCAGAGAAAGTCAGCGCAAGAGAGACAGAGAAAAGTAAGTTGGGTAGCTTCTCAGCCATCTGCCAATAGCGTCCCTTGTATGAAATCAACTGGGCAATCCAACTGAGGAAGCATGTACCAGAAATTAAAAGACCCATTGTCCGCAGAAATCCGCAAACCAGCAAAAAATCCGCGATATATATTTAAATATGCTTACATATAAAATCCGCGATGGAGTGAAGCCGCGAAAGGCGAAGCGCGATATAGCGAGGGATCACTGTATTTCTGTTTTTATCTTCTGTTGTAACATAGTTGTTTTTTTAAAAGACAAGTAAGTATATTTTATTACTTCGTTATTGAACCTTGCTTTCTATATTTTTGCCGTTCTTTAATAAAAATAAATATTATCGTTTACCGGTATTTCTATTATCCTAATCTTTGCCCTTAGCAAATAAATAGTTTGAAAATTTTTCTAATTTCAGCATGGCCTCTGTCTCAACAAAAGACCGTATCTAAAAAAAGAAAATATATTGATGAAAGGTTATTCAATGAAAAATGGACAGAGGACTACTTTTTTGTTGAGATGAGCAGTAAGGCACTCTGCTTAATTTGTCATGATTCCATACCTACCTTCAAAGAGTATAATTTGAAAAGGCATTATGTGCAAAAACATGCTTCCAAATTCGATGCGTATCAAGGAATGTGTCGTAAAGACAAATTAGCGGAACTGAAAAAAGGCCTCTCATTTCAACAAATATTTTTTTGAAAAATTACAACTCAGAAAGAATCTAGCTAGTTATGTATTCTTAAATTTAATCACCAAAAAATCTAAACCATTTTCTGATGGCAAGTTTATTAAGGAATGCATGGAAAGTGTGGCAGATATAATTTGCCCTGATAAGAAAGGCGATATTTCTAAAATCAGTTTGTCTCAAACTATTGCCAGAAGAATTGACGAACTTGGGAAATCTATCGAAAATGATTTGAAAAGTAAAGCTTGTAGTTTTAAATTTTATGCTTTGGCGATGGATGAAAGTACTGATGCTACTGATATGGCTCAATTTGCCATTTTTATTAGAGGTATTAATGACGAATATGTCACTGAAAAAATAGCTTCTTTAGTACCATTAAAAGACACGACAACATTAAGAGATTTATAGGAAGCAGTGAAAAAACGTTAACATGATTTTCTTTGTCTCTTGCCAACATATCTGGTATATTTACGGATAGTGCCCCAGCTATGATAGGTAAAAGAGAGGGGCTTGTAAAATTAATAGAAGACGATGCCATTGCTGTCAAACTCTCATTTGATGAAGTATCATTGAATAATACACCAAGAAAATTTGTGCAGAAAAGCTTTAAAAATGGATCATGTTATGCAAATCGTCGTCAAGACTGTGAATTTTATAAGGGCCAGGGGATTGAATCATTGTCAATTCCAGGAATTTCTCAGAAGTTTGGATGCTGACTATGGCGATATTGTTTACTTTTCAGAAGTAAGGTGGCTCAGTTGAGGCCAAATGTTAAAAAGATTTTATGATGTACTTAATGAAATCAAGTCGTATGGTATCGAAAGCAAAATCTGTGCCAGAACTTGACTATGACAACTGGTTTGCAGATTTAGCATTTTTGGTAGATTTGACTGCTCATTTAAATGACTTAAACATGTGTCTTTAAGGTAAAGACCAACTTATCAGTACAATGTTTCAAACCATAAATGCATTCCAAATGAAACTGAAATTATGGCAAGCACAAATAAATGCAAACAATTTTTTGCATTTCAACATGTTGGCCAAACATAATCCTATAAATGAGAAAAAATACACAGCCTTACTTTTCGATTTGATATAAAAATTTGAAAACAGATTTCAGGATGGGGCGGCACGGTGGCGCAGTGGGTAGCGCTGCTGCCTCGCAGTTGGGAGACCTCGGGACCTGGGTTCGCTTCCCGGGTCCTCCCTGCGTGGGGTTTGCATGTTCTCCCTGTGTCTGCGTGGGTTTCCTCCGGGCGCTCCGGTTTCCTCCCACAGTCCAAAGACATGCTGGTTAGGTGGATTGGCGATTCTAAATTGGCCCTAGTGTATGCTTGGTGTGTGGGTGGGTGCGTTTGTGTGTGTCCTGCGGTGGGTTGGCACCCTGCCCGGGATTGGTTCCTGCCTTGTGCCCTGTGTTGGCTGGGATTGACTCCAGCAGACCCCCGCGACCCTGTGTTCGGATTCAGCGAGTTGGAAAATGGATGGATTTCAGGATTTTCAGAAAAATAATCAATTTTTGTATTTTTGCGACTCCATTTACAGTTAATATAGATATGTTGCCAGCTAATTTTCAAATGGAATGCATAAAGTTATGGGCGGCACGGTGGCGCAGTGGTAGAGCTGCTGCCTCGCAGTAAGGAAACTCGGGTTCGCTTCTGAGGTCCTCCCTGCGTAGAGTTTGCATGTTCCCCCTGTGTCTGCGTGGGTTTCCTCCCACAGTCCAAAGACATGCAGGTTAGGTGGAATGGCGATTCTAAATTGTCTCTAGTGTGTTCTTGGTGTGTGGGTATGCCTGTGTGTGTCCTGCTGTGGGTTGGCGCCCTGCCTGGGATTGGTTCCTGCCTTGCGCCCTGTGTTTGCTGGGATTGGCTCCAGCAGACCCCCATGACCCTGTAGTTAGGATTCAGCGGGTTGGAAAATTGATGGATGGATGCATAGAATTGCAATCTGACATTTAACTTAAAGAGAAATTTGATCACGTCTCTTTGTTGGACTTTTATAAATCCTACCTGCCCAGAGACAAATATCCCTCGCTACACAGTCATGCGTTATTCATGTCATCACTTTTTGGAAGCACGTACATTTGTGAACAACTATTTTCAAGAATGAAGCACACTAAGAGTAAAATTAGAACCAGAATATCTGATGAGCACCTTGAGAACTCCCTGAGAATTGTAACAACTTCCATCAAACCAGATATTGATGCATTAGTTTCTCCAATTCAATGCCAAATATCACATTAATTTTATGATTTCTAGTTATCTTTGTATAAATAAAATTTATAATGAAAATGTATATACAGTTAGGTCCGTAAATATTTGGACAGAGACAACTTTTTTCTAATTTTGGTTCTGTACATTACCACAATGAATTTTAAATGAAACAACTCAGATGCAGTTGAAGTGCAGACTTTCAGCTTTAATTCAGTGGGGTGAAGAAAACGATTGCTTAAAAATGTGAGGCAACTAAAGCATTTTTTAACACAATCCCTTCATTTCAGGGGCTCAAAAGTAATTGGACAATTGACTCAAAGGCTATTTCATGGGCAGGTGTGGGCAAGTCCATCGTTATGTCATTATCAATTAAGCAGATAAAAGGCTTGGAGTTGATTTGAGGTGTGGTGCTTGCATGTGGAAGATTTTGCTGTGAACAGACAACATGCGGTCAAAGGAGCTCTCCATGCAGGTGAAAGAAGCCATCCTTAAGCTGCGAAAACAGAAAAAAAACATCTGAGAAATTGCTACAATATTACGAGTGGCAAAATCTATAGTTTGGTACATCCTGAGAAAGAAAGCAAGCACTGGTGAACTCAGCAAATCAAAAAGACCTGGGGCCTCATGTATAACGCAGTGCGTAGAACTCACACTATAACATGGTGTAAGCACAAAAGCGGGAATGTGCGTACGCACAGAAAAATCCAGATGCAGGAATCTGTACGTACGCAAACTTCCACGTTCTTCGGCTACATAAATCCCGATCAGCGTGAAAAGTAACGCAGGTGCACACGCCTTCTGTCCCGCCCCAACTCCTCCCAGAATTCCGCCTCTTTGAATATGCAAATCAATATAAATAGCCCTTAAGCTCAGCGTTCTGTGAGAAGACAATGGGAAAAGCACGGGAGAAAATATAAGAATTTCGGCGAATACCAAGTGGAGGTACAGGAAAAACGTACTATTTTTTGGTTTAAACAGTGGTATAATCAACAAAAGGAAGTTGATCGAGTGACAGAGTGTCGGAGAAACTCGAAAGCTCAAGTTCACAAAGTCGCACAGTACCCGAAATAAAAAAGAAGTCACATATCAAAGTCGCCGTGAAAAGGCAAGTCATAGCCCACCATCTGAGTGTCATATGAAAGCTTATTAGGGTTCAGACAAAAAAAATAGGCACACAGTGGGGAAAAAAGCACGAAATGTCAACTTTAATCTCGAAATTTCCACTTTAATCACGTAGTTTATTTTGCCATTAAAGTAGAACATCATAAACTTCATCTTAAAATCGTTTAATTTACTAGTTTCTCAAATCCCATTGTAACTAAAGTAGCACATTAAATGCTTGTTCTGTATTTGATCTTCTATGTGCTCTGTGTGTGAATCACTACGTGCTTCTTAAACGGGCTCTCTCTTTCTCCCACAGGACACATAATCCAGTACATTCATGATATTACAGCTCTCTGAATAATTAAAATACTGAGATGTATACGTGATATCTTCTTCATGATGATAGGAATGAAAGCATGTTATTAAACATGGGAACACGGTGGCGCAGTGCTTGTTCAAGTCTCACGCAAGAGGCTTGCTGCGCCATGCGCGACCTTCGATGAAATAATTTATTACAGAAGTTCTGTCTCTTTCAAACGTACTAACCTCCAATTCCCGTCCTTACTTTTCTTTCTCCAAATACCCAATCGCTACACAATCAGCTCTGTAATAGACGTGAAGCCATTTGTAAGCTTAGAACGCTGATTCTTCAAAAATTTTAAGGAACATTGAAATATCTTCGTAGTACATGTTTAATTATTCTATCCGTCTATCTTTCCAGTGTCGCACCAGCAAGAATACAACACAATGCAGGAACAATCCCTGAACTGGCTAGCGCTGCGGTACCGTGTCCTCACATGTTTAATTATTAACAATACAGATTATTTAAATGAAGTTAAAGTTTTATCTGTATAATATAATCAACATATTTTGCTGCATTTCATCTTAAAAATGATATCGTCATCATATGTAAATATGTGCTTTATAAAGTGTCGCAGGTTGTGCAATGTTATAACTGTAGTGCAAGTTTACAGTGAGGTAATTGTACTTATAAGTACAAACAGTTCTACAAGGAGCACTTGATGGACTGATTGAGTGCGTTTATAGTTCTTCAGATGAAACGTTTTCTAAACCGCGAAGTCCGTACAGGAAAGTCTCTGAAACGTTTTGCCGTGGCTCAGGCAGCGTCTGTTTCATGCTGTATACCAATAATTCTCTTTCCAATTAGCTGCTGCTGTGATTCCCCACTCAGATACAGTGATATAAATACTCCGAGTGGTGCAGTGAGAGTAATATGGAAAAAGATGATCTGCTGTGGCAACCCCTAACGGGAGCAGCTGAAAGAAGAAGAAAATGCATTGAAAGTAACAACGCTAAAGCAGTTATGGTATTTGGAATACTATGGCTATTCCCTGGACCATTATATTGTTGCAGGTTAATTACAATCAGATGCATTACACTAATAAACAATATGCAGTTAGTTTCAGTGTATTTATAAAGCCGCGTCAGGAATGTGGATCTAAGAAAGAAAGGGTGACCACACAGGAACAGTAGCACTGCTTTGACGCTGGGTGCCGCCAGTCTGCAAAACCGAGCGGAGAAATTGCGTACGCCAGGGTGTGAGGTACCGTGGAAATGTGTGTGGCTTTACGCCAAGTTTAGGTTTTATACATCGCAATTTGAGCCAACCAAGTGAACAACATTCTCCAGGGGGTAGGGGTATCGATATCGAAGTCTACCATAAAGAGAAGACTGTATGAAAGTAAATACAGAGGGTGCACTGCAAGGTGCAAGCCATTCATAAGCCTCCAGAATAGAAAGGCTAGATTGGACTTTGCTAAGGAACATCTAAAAAATGCAGTTAAATTGATTGGGCGGCGTTTCATGATACAGATGGACAATGACCCAAAGCATACAGCCAAAGCAACCCAGGATTTTATTAAAGCAAAGAAGTGGAAAATTCTTGAATGGCCAAGTCAGTCACCTGATCTTAACCCAATTGAGCATGCATTTCACTTGTTGAAGACTAAAATTTGGACAAAAAGGCTCACAAACAAACAGCAACTGAAAACCACTGCAGTAAAGGCCTGGCAGAGCATTAAAAAGGAGGAAACCCAACATCTGGTGATGTCCATGAGTTCAAGACTTCAGGCTGTCATTGCCAGCAAAGGGTTTTCAACCAAGTTTTAGAAATGAACATTTTATTTCCAGTTATTTAATTTGTCCAATTACTTTTGAGCGCCAGAAATGAAAGGATTGTGTTAAAAAAATGCTTTAGTTGCCTCACATTTTTATGCAATCGTTTTGTTCACCCCACTGAATTAAAGCTGAAAGTCTGCACTTCAACTGCATCTGAGTTGTTTCCTTTAAAATTCATTGTGGTAATGTACAGAACCAAAATTAGAAAAAATCTGTCTCTGTCCAAATATTTATGGACCTAACTGAATGTATTTATACAATTTATTATAGAAATTATATAAAATAATAATTTTAGACATGTACTTTTTTATTCATCAGCTGTCTGTAATGTTTGTATTTGAAATGTGGCCCAAAATATTTTTTTTTCCATTGTGGCCCAGAATATTGAAAAGGTTGGACATCCCTGCCCTAGGGGAAATTGTCTTTTTACACAACCTTTTGGGGGTTAGGATCAGCCATCACCCCTGCTTCAGCAACCTTGGAGTAATTTTTTAGGTTAAGGGCCTTGTTCAAGGTCCCAACTGAGCAGGAGCCCTTCTGGCAGTAATAGGATTTGAACCGGCAACCTTCCAGATACTAGCGCAGATCCTTAGCCACAGAGCCGCCACTCTGCCCAACTTTTAACTCCGCCTGACATCTAACCCTGTTTACCTTTATAAATCTTAATAATCGTGTAAATATGTACCCTGTGAAGCTTAGACAGTCCTGGGGTTGGGGTATCTCACAAACCATTGAGCGCTGTGAGGAAATAACACACAATTGAGGGATGTGGTGGAATTGGAGACCCCCTGTGAAGCAACAGGTGCCAGCATGTTGCTTAGCAATGAAACACTGTTGACAATATTTGTCACCTGATAACAGCCACACTGCAGTTCAAAAGCAGATGCACCACACAGTTATAATTGCTGTAGTACTGCCAGGATCCCCAGCAGGAGAGGAACAGCAGGTATTGCATCAAGTTTAGTCTCCCTTGTCAAAAATGTCAATCCAACCTCGAAATCAGTGATGTTTCATGATCATGGCTTGCACAGAAATCAATACTAGACCTTACCCTTCTCTATGGATTACTACAGGGTCTAAATTCCATTCTCTTAAAAAAAAAAAAAAAAAAAAAGTTATTCACCTTTACAAACTCTTCACACACAGCAAGGAACCTGCAAGAACACACATTCCTGCAGCTCATTCACAGGTCACAGTTGTGCATGCAATGCTGTGTGTGCCAAGAACCATGTTCTATTACAAAGTAGTCAGTCAGTCAGTTGGTCATTGTCCAACCCACTATATCCTAACACAGGGTCACGGGGGTCTGCTGGAGCCAGTCCCAGCCAACACAAGGCGCAAGGCAGGAACAAACCCCGGGCAGGGTGCCAAACCACCGCAGTACAAAGAAGCAACCTGTCTTATTTGATTACAATCACATATTTCACTCTACTGGAACTGCACCAGACCCACAACCTTCACCCTGAGTGTGATGCATCTATTCTGGCTATGTATGTACAAGCACACTCCCATACCTACTACCACAAGGCTAGCTCACAGGGAGGACCTCTGCATCTCTTTTCCAGTGTGGAACTGAGGTTCTCAGTTTTTTCTTTGCAAACCATTTATGAAGTCAGAAATAGAATGTTTGTGTCTGGTTCATTGTTTCATAGTATATTTAACATTATAAGCAGATTGCATTTCTGTTTTGAAGAAGTTGTTTCTTGATGGATTTAGTATCCTGTGTACTATATTATGGAATCAAAAAACAGTTCTGAAATTATACCGAATTATCAGCACCACTTCAGAACACAAATTAAAAATATGTACACTTTATAGGTAGGGTGGTGCGGCTTCCTCACAATAAGGAGGCCAGGGTTTGCGCACCAAGCCCCCCCTGCATGTAGTTTGCATGTCCTTCCCATGTCTTTGTGCTTTCCCTCCGGGTGCTCCGGTTTTGTTCCATTAATTCAAAGACATGCAGGTGAAGTGAACTGGCCCTGGTGTGTGGTGTGGTGTGCGTGTGTGGTTGTGTTTGGGTGTTTGCCCTGTGATAGACTTGTGCCCTGCCCTGTCCAGGGTTTGTTCTGCCTTGCACCCTATGCTAGCTGGGTTGGGCTCCAGCAGACCCCTGCAACCTTGTTCAGTACTAAGCAGGTTAAAAAGTGACTAACAGACTGACAATGTATAGGTTAGCTTGAGAGAGAGAGTGTATAATTTGGTTTTAGGAAAAAAAAGTGTTAAATAGGTTTATTTTAGGATGGATTATATTTAGTATTTCAAACTGTGTTGCAACATCAAAATGTTTATCTTTATTTAGTATAACCATTTGTTTTTAATCAGAAAATATTGTCTGATAAAGCAAAATGGACAGATGCCTTGGAGATCTGTGAACAACTACCTAACAGTCATTAGTATCAAGAGTATTTTAATGTCAGTTGTAGACATTGAACAGTGATGACCCTGTACCTTTATTAAGAAGGCCAGAAAGGAACTTATATTCTTGACTTTTAATTCATTCTTTATTTTAATCTTTTTTCTTTTTTTTTTTTTTATATAAAGTTTGGACTACTTTTTTAGGTGGTTATTTGATACAAAGTTTTTGGACAATGCTAAAGTAAGATTTGAGTAAGTATTTTACTATTTTGTGTATGTCATTTAATTACAAGCTTAAAATATGAAAATTGCTTCATATTACAGTGACCATCTTAAAGCTACTCATTTCTACTATTTAATTACCTCACTTGAAAATGCATTTGTGCTATGCAAAGTTGTGTTACAAGTCAGTAGACCTATAATACCTGAGATGATGCTGTTTTTTTCTTCTTTTTTAATAAAAAAGCATGCTGCTGAAATACTGAGAAGTACTTTTACTCTATTCTGATAACAATATTAGGCATTTTAGGATTATGTAGTTGTGGGAATGTTTCAACAAATTGAATTATTTACTGTGTAGGAAACGTACATTGGCTCTAAGGAAATAGGAAAATAGGCAAGTACAGACTTATTATCTTTACAGCATAAGGCAAGGTATGGTTGAAATGGTACAGTACACCTACAGTGAAAACAGATACATTGCACGCATACAGAGGCATATTAATAAAAGTCAAGTTAATCAAATACTTTGGAGATTGGATGATTCGTGATACATAATTCCAGACATTGCAATCTAGCACTGCTGCCTCAAAGCCCCAGAGTGTCTGATTCAAACTCCAGCCTTGTCACGGTCTGTGTACTGTATGCATGTTCTTCCTTTCTTCATGTGGGTTTGCATGATGGTGTCCCATGATGGACTGGCACCATGTCCAAGGCTGTTTCCTACTTACTGTTGCTAGGATATATGCAGACTCCCTGAACAGGATAAGTGGGTCAGAAGCTGATTTCGGGTTTTTAAATGTAAATTATACTTTTTTCCAAGTTGTCTGTTGTAGTGAGAAGTAGCTTAAGAGTATTACGACCACTGTGCTATTCATAGGCTTCACATGGGCTTGTTCTCTTGAACTGAACACTTGTTTTCTGAAACAACTCATGCTTGTGTTCCATGGGAATGTGTTCTTTAAGAAGTGCAGTCATTTTAAAACCTTTATATCCCTCCTGAGTAACCACCACAGAGACATTAAGATGGGAAATATCTGATACTAAAGAAAGTATATATTTAGATTTTCTGTTAATGCAGCTTTCTTATGAACAGCTGAAGGAAGTTTAGAAGAGAGTACAGTTGCCTTATATATTTTTTCCTCCCCAAAAGTAACCAAATGAAAAAGACTTTTTTTTTCTGTTGACCAAGATTTAACATCAGTGAACATTAAATAATTTCCAGTAAATGTCAAGTGTAGGTAACCTGTTTTAGGTACCTTAGCCCCTCCTATTTATGGTTTAATTAGTATATTTTTAGTATGTATGTTGCTAAAATGTTATTCTATGCATATGCATGTAGGCTGAGTATACAATGTGCATAAAATAGAACCCGGCTTATAGGCCACAGTTATGCATTACCCACTATACTGTATATTATTCACCTCCAACCACACTTCATTTAATGCTCTCATGTGAGACAATCCAAGCATTCACTACTAAAAACCAGCAAATCAGAATGTGAAAAAGCATTAGTTTTTTTTTTTTTTGCAATCAGATTCATCAACTAACTTTTATATATCTTTTTTTAATCAGTTGATTCAATGTTTACAACTTTGATTACCTTCAGCCATAATCTTTCAGAGTCTATACCAAATAATGTTTACTTTTCAGTTTATTTTATTAAAGTAATGCAACTTTCACTTCATTATAATTGATTACATAGTCTTACAACTATGAATAAAGTTTTTTGAACTTAAATATTATTAAGTTACAGTCTTTGTTGTCTTTCGTCCAAAGCAGAAACTGAAAGATCAGCAAAATCAACATTGAACACATGAGATATTTTCTTTTTACAGTGTTAGATTTTATGCTCATTAGCACTGCTTCTTCCTTATTATTATGTATGCTTTCTAGATGTGTGTTCCTGCCAGATCAGGGTGCTTTCTTTGTGAATTACGTGATTGCCTCTGCCTTTATTGGCACTGGAATGGAACTGCTCCGTCTCCCAAGCTTATTTCTCTACCTTATCAGGATGGCTGTGGCACGATCTGCAGCAGAACGAAAATATGTGAAGCATGTAAGTATTCTTTTTTGAAACATAATTATTGTAAACCTTAAATCCAAGGCTGTTCATAAAGGTTAAGAATGGACATGAATAGTGGCGTTTCTGGATTTTACAGTTTTTAGCAAAATTCAATTCTGTTATTTAACAGTGTCAAGAAACCAGCAAAAGCTCAGCTTAAGAACTGAATTGGCCCAGAAATGGACTGGAGGTACTCAGATATAAAAAAAAAAATTAAAATTGGCATGTGAAGGCATGAGTGGTAGGCTGGATTATTTCAAAATTATGCAATGAGCTCAACACAAGGATATGAGTATCAGTTAAAAACAGAAAAATGAGTTCCTCTTTTAAGTGCTGTACAAAAATTGAACTTTTGAACCAAGCAGTTGCACTACTCAAAAAAAATTACTGAAAATGTAAATACATACAGTATATGCTTTTTATATAATGGTAATTGTGATGAATGCAGGGTGAATCTTAAGAGCCGTAAGGTCACCATTGCCTCTACAGCTCCTGCTCCATACTCTAGGAAAGATAACCTGGGTATCCCACCCAGCCCATATCTGGACAACAGTTAACTGTATTGTCTAACGAGAATTATGTGATTTTTCACAAGATCTTCACAAGATTTTTACAGCCTGGAACTCTGATATTTACACCACATTTCACTCAAAGTAGCTTATTTTAATAATCCTTATATTATTTTGCTTGTGTCTGTCCGTGCTCGATATAAACAACGGTTGCCACAATTACTATATCCCTCCACAACAATAGCGAGGAAAAGGGACATACAGCTTAGCTGTCTCGCCGGCCTACATACTTATACCAGTGCACAGCAGTACAAACATCTACATCATGCCAGACCAACCACCACAGACAAGATGCCTTAGAACAACAAAGACAACATATGACAAACCACAGAGCGATGTTCTCCGTAGATCAGCAGCAACAAGTCTTGCACCTAGACAGTGAACGAAAAACAAACTACACACGCAACCTTTCTGAAGAGCAGCAGCACACTGCCAGATAACAAGAAACATTACGATGGAAAAGCTACAGGGATTCTATAACACTGACAACTCAAACCAAGATATTCCCTTTATATTACGATGTAGGCAGTTCCCTGTTCATTTAGCATATTGTATGACAATCACATTGTCACAATGATAAATGTTTAATAACGTCTGAGTTTATTTGCCAGGCCCTGCTTTTACTCATGACCAGTTGTACACTACATTTTCCAGAGTTGCATCGAAACCCGGATTAAACGTACAGGTACTTGTGGGTTACACACAGGGAGATATTTTTGCCGACAATAACGTTTATGCAACAAATTGCATTTTCCGACAATTATTATAGACATCGGTATACTACATTACCTGATGGCTAGACTTCACACATACTGACTTGCATGTGCCCTGCATTTCCCTTCTTAAGCTGTTCATGTTACACTTTGTATTGTACATACTAACATCCCACACTAATCATGTGACTATTCTAATATTGAGTCCTCTCACAAGTCACTACATATTAAAATAATCTTTCTTACTGTAGAATTTGATGTTTTTTTCCCTCTCTCATCATCATTTTATTAACGCTTTTATTCTTGCAAATTGTCTCTTACGGACAATTTGATTTTCAAGAAAGCTACTTTAAAACACTAATGTCTATAAGCTATGGTAGAAATAACTGAGTCATACTGTATGTAAAGGCCAGAGGAACAAAATAAGAGAACACAGTCTAACCAGTGGCGACCCGTTGTACTTTTGGACATGGGTCCTCAAAGTGGAGAATCATAACCAGGACATTAGAAACTGACAGAAATCCCACATCCCAAGAATTATTGCTTCTGTTCGAATCCTACCTCTATGCACCTGAATATCTTAAAACCTATGGCATCTGACTATTTTAGCGCTTTTTGACTGTTTTAAGCTTGGTAGGTCTAAGTCGGAAGACTTTTTTTTTTTTTTTTTAATTTTCAAATCTGACCAGTAGGAGGTGATTTACGTTTTATGTCACATTTTTTGTTTTAGAAAGCATGTAGTAGAAGCTCTGCTTGCTTGATGTCGGAATAGAATGACACAATAGTAGTCTAGATCTTGTAGGGTACAGCCGGGACGCTTCTACGCTGAGAGGACCGGGGGAGGAAGTATTTCCAGAGCATTACCTTACCTGGAGCGCTGGATGGCAGTGGTGCCTCGGACTCCCGTGGGGCTCCATGGGAACTGGAGTTTGGTGCAGCCCTGTTGGGTTCCATGGGCGCAGCCAGGGGGTGCTCCAGCTGCTGCTGAGCCGTTGGTTGCAGCCCTTGCAGGTGCCTTATAAAAGGAGCTAGCAGCCACTACTCTGGGAGCCAGAGTCGGGTGGAAGAGGACCAAGCTTGCCAGGAGAAGTGGAGGCGAAGAAAGAAAGAAGAGAAGGAAAAAAAAGAAGGGAAGTGTGCTTTTGACTTGTGTTGTGACTGGGGAAAGTGTTTTCTACAGGGGGGGAAAAAAAGTGCCACGCACTTGTGTCCCATGTCTGTCTGTATTAGGTTTGGGTGGCAGTGGGCCTCCTGGTGGTCTACAGTCTGCTGCATGACCTGTGCCTGCAGGTTCTTTTTTGTTCTTGTTTTACCATTGTAGAAGTCTATGCACGTGAAAAGTTTCTATAAGTTGAGATAATGTATGCAGAAAATGATAATCGGTGGCAGCTAATCACAACATTTGAATTCTAGTGATTTTTGTTTAAGCCTTTTTTTTGATTTTCTTAACAGAATTGCAAATCTCAATTTTCTTCATTTGTTTAAGCTGTAAGTGAAACATTTATGAACTTCTCACTTACATTTTTCCTGTTTTTGTTTATTTTAAAAATATGGTTAAAACTGATAAGATGGCAGTAAATTTCACCACACTGTCACTTTGCATGAACCAGACTTTTCAGAGTTCATTTGTGTAATCACACGCCAATGAAAAACAGTCAACATAGTTAAATGTAAAAATTCCCAAGGGCTGTTTAACTAAATAAACTCTGCTAGGGGTGGGCATGAATTCACTTATGGTCCCTAAAATATCAAGGCAGATGATACCAATTTGTAATAAATAAAGGTGGATTTCAGCAGCTTGGTGTATGTCTCATTGTTAAAAGTACTGATCATCTGAGGTTACAGGAACATCTGGGGGTATCATTTTTCTCTGTGTCCAATGACAGCTCTGGCTATTTTGCTGAGCTAAGCAAAAGTAAAAATGTCATGCCCAAACCAGAGTCTTGAAGGCAAATGGTATAAATATTATTGCAGATCGAGGAGCAGGCACTTAGGGATTGAACTTGATGATTGGGGTTTGGGTCGCATGAGGCACCCACACGTATCTGATCAAAGGTTGTTGGTTAGAGGGCTCCACACAATTGATACAGTACATGAATTTCAGATTGAAGAATGGGGAGGAGTGTTGGGGATAGGAGGAAAAGATCCCTGATGCCAGTGGCTCTTTCTATTATAGTAGACAACATGCCACACCCAGAAAACTTTGCTGCCCTAGACAATCGTCTAGTTCACTTATGTGATAGAGCCAGTCCTGTCTGCATCTGTATTGTTTCTATCACTCTGAATGTTTACTTGGTTTATATAATAATAATAATTCTTTGCATTTTATATAGCGCTTTTCTCACTACTCAAAGCGCATAGCAATTGCAGGTTAAGGGCCTTGCTCAAGGGCCCAACAGAGCAGAGTCCCTTCTGCATTTTATGGGATTCGAACCAGCAACCTTCCGATTGCCAGTGCAGATCCTTAGCCTCAGAGCCACCACTCTGCTTGATGTACCTGATATACTGCTTGTGTCTGCAGGGTACCTTGGAGGATATATGTCAGTTTAGTTTTTTTGTTGCCTTTCTCAATATGATCTGATTGCAAGATATTCCCAGAACACATGGCATGATGCTTGGGGACATCATTTGCAG
Source organism: Erpetoichthys calabaricus (assembly GCF_900747795.2). Lineage (NCBI taxonomy): Eukaryota > Metazoa > Chordata > Cladistia > Polypteriformes > Polypteridae > Erpetoichthys > Erpetoichthys calabaricus. The sequence goes on from NC_041396.2 coordinate 112,114,874, forward strand.
TTCAAACATTGGATTCAATATTTTTCTTTGTTATAACCTTAGTGGAGATAGCCTTGTACAGTGTAAAATATGTAGCCAAATTACTCCATACATTGCATAATTTTATGGATAGTGTCGTCTTGACCATTTCTTATCTGAGATTCTACTTAAAAGGCCCTATATCCCTATTGCCTTTGACCAACCAATTTTTATTTTTTTTTAAATAAATAATTTGGCAGAGTCCAGAGATCCTGCCTGTATTTTCATCATTACTAGGTAGTGCAATTTCAACTGTAGATACTGATGGAAAATTAGGAAAGTTGTTTAGTTTCATTAACGCAAGTTAAAAAACAAACAAACAAAAAAAAAACTGCAAATGCTTTTAATATCCCAGGTTTTGTGTGGTACTTAAAACACTACATGTTTCAAGGCATGGAATTTTAGCTAAAGGGTTTCAGCAAAATGAAAGTGATTTTATGGAAGTGAAAGTACACTTTGAAATTGTTAAAATGGAGTACTCAAAGCAAAGTATATAAGCTGGAAGCAATATTAATAGTTTTGATATTCTTAGATTTTAAGAATCATGGTTAAATGACAGGAATATAGTATCAGGAACTTCAGGCGACTCAGAAGAGGAGCCAGCATGGCACTATACATCAAGAGATAACCACAAACTAGGGTGGTTTACTCTTTCTAAATATCAGTTGGGCTAACCTTGTAAATTTCAAAAAGGGAAACTGAAGTGACACATCAAATACATTTTCCTTCCTTCAGTTCAAGTCCAGCACAGACTCGTGCCTGTTTAGATCTCACAACGGTGAACAAAGCAAACAGAAGTGACTGATTTTTCTTTTTCACCATCTACAATTTAAAATGATTAAAGCTTACATTGGATAGTGTCACTTAAGACATTCTCTGATTCAGGTGCCAAATAAATATGTTCCAAAAACAAATACAATAATAAAAAATAACAGTAAAATAATATATTAAATGAATACATAAAGGCTTTATTAAAAACATAAAATTTAATATCACTCTTAATTTTCAAAAAGAGCAATGAAAGTTTAATTCTGAAGAAATATTGGAAATTGCAACTGGAATTTGAAAAAAACCTAGAAAAAGGGGGAGAGACTTATAGACAGAATGCTATTGTAACCAAAAAGAACATCTGACGTTCTCCAGTAAAAAGTAGCAAAGAAATGAAGATAACATCAGAGGTGCACAAGAAAAAGTTACCAAAATTGGGCAAATTTTATACACTCTTTACTCTTTACCTTGACTCAGTCAATCAGTCATTTTCCAACCCGCGATATCCTAACACAGGGTCACGGGGGGGGGGGGGTCTGCTGGAGCCAATCCCAACCAACACCGGGCGCAAGGCAGGAACAAATCCTGGGCAGGGCGCCAGCCCACTGTAGGGCACACACACACCCGCACACACTAGGGACAATTTAGGATCACCAATGCACCTAACCTGCATGTTTTTGGACTGTGGGAGGAAAACCGGAGCACCCGGAGGAAACCCACGCAGACACGGGGAGAACATGCAAACTCCACGCAGGGAGAACCCGGGAAGCGAACCCAGGTCTCCTTACTGTGAGGCAGCAGCGCTACTGTGCCACCCTACTTTGACTCACTCACTCCTTTTTTTTTTTTTTTTTGACCTATTGTCGCTGATGCTTCTTTTTACATTAGCTGAATTAGGTAGCTTTGATTCCAGACTCCTCCTTACTTCATGCTGGGCAAACTACTGATCCTGTAACAGAGAACTTCCTTTTACAATATGCTCCATCTCACGCTGACCGGGTGCTGAATACATAAAATGTCATGGCTTCTTTCATTAATTTATGTTTTTTACTACAAGTTCAAATCTGCTTGCTTTATTTCCTTCGTAATACACACTCTGATCAATTATTTATCCATTCACTTCATGAATTCAAATGTCAAGCAGAACTGCTGATATACTGCATTAGTTTTACATTTATGTTTTCATGGAACTGTTTTATCCCATTGCCCCCCAGTATAAGAACATAAATGAAACTGCAAGTGCCAATGTGTGCTGTGGATTAAACTATTACTTGCTATACGGCTTCATCTCTCCTTTGCTTCTTACTGCTCTAGTCCAGAAGTTGCTCAATTAATAATTGTGACATAACTGAATATCTTTCTGACAGATTAACTTTCCTAATACCTTTAGGCTCCTGCTACTTTGTGCTTCCTTACTTATCTTTCTATCTTTCAATGCTGCCTTCACTTCTCTGAATGTAAATTGAATTATTTGCTTAATGCCTCCTTCTAATGTCTGTAATATGCTGTAATTACAAACAAAACTGAATTACTTACTTATTTTCCAGTCCTGCTTATTTCAACAGGGTTACAGAAAGCATAATTGCCTAGTTTACAGTCTCTCTCTCTCTCTCTCTCTCTCTCTCTCTCTCTCCTCCTCTCTCTCTCTCCCTCTCTCTCTCCCCCTCTCTCTCTCTCTCTCTCTCTCCCTCCCTCTCTCTCTCCACCTCACCCTCTTCCTCTCTCTCTGTACTGACCACACTGTGCTATTTGGGGATTAAAATCCTTAACCTCTGTTTTCGATTTGCTACCATAAACATGAGCCTGATTTCAAGAAGCATTGTGAGTTGGCTCTCCTGTAGATTAAACACCAATAAACATTGTCTTATCTTCACAAATGCTATTATTGAGAAGTTCGCAATAAATGTATATATTGGAATAAAATGTATATAAATGTATAATTCCTATCCAATAGTGTATTTTGCAAATACATTTTACTGATTATTTTTTTAGCACGTTTCATTAGTCTGGTGCTTCTATTTGATATATTCAGTGGTATTTACAGTGCTATTTTAAAGTAATGTTTTAATGCATGCTACTTTAGTTAAATCTTACTGTGTTTTGTACATGGTCTCCTGTCACTAGGTATAATAATTACAGTTTGTTACAGTTTTATTCAGTCATGTTGTCAAGCTTTTAAACTATGAAGATTGTGGCATATGCATGGCTCCTGGGCATTAGCTAGTGGAAATCAGTTTTTAGAAATGCTTCTCCCTAAAAGTATGACATTTAGAAATATTTCAGTTGAGGCAATTTGTCTGGGTCTTTGGATTTAGCATTTTACACAAGCTGTGTGATATTCTAAGGTAAACACAAATTGAATTTATCTGATCATTTTAATTGTTGTGTCATAGATTTTCCATTTTATGTGTTTGTAAATTCTTTTGTGTGCTGGTACACAGTGTGACACAGCATATTTTTTTTTTATTCTTAGCACCAGGCCTATGAATTTGAATATGGAGCGATGTATGCCTGGACACTATGTACATTTACCGTAATTGTAGCGTATAGCATCACCTGCCCTGTCATTGTGCCATTTGGTAAGTCACTTTGATACATCAAGCACCGATCACTTGCAAGTATAAAGTATAAATAAAATCTTGTTGCAAATATGACTATTATATATATGGTGAAATTGATCTGTTGATATTAAAAATCTTCACTAGACAGAAAAACAACAGGGATACTGTAGATATAAATGAGAAAGGTATGATAGTTTGTGTTAGATGCAAGAACTTTAACTATTCAGAGGGTGGGGGTCCACAACAATGACAAGCTGGACTGGTCTCATAACACAGAGGAACTATATAAGAAAGTACAGAGTAGTCTCTCCTTTTTTTTTTTTTTAATTTTTTTTTTTAAACTTTGGGAGACTGCGCGGCTTTAATGTAGGTAGTGACATCCTTTACATGTTCTTCAACTCTGTGATGGCCAGCAGGGCTGTGGAGTCAGTGTAGAGGAGTCAGAGACAATTTTAGGTATCTGGAGTCGGGGTCGGAGTTGGCAAAAATGTACCGACTCCTAATAAATTTAAATTGTAATGAAAAAAATACAGCAAGTTCAAATGTCCCATTTCACAAACAATATTCATAATTATGTACTTCTCTGATGTAAGAATAAAGCCCAGTGCATAGTTGTGTTACTACTAGTGTGAAGTTCAGTTGAGCTATTATAGAACTTAACATTCATATATTGTAATCTGGATTATGGTACATTACAAAGTGTTATTTCAGACTAGGGGGCTTCGCTCGCCCACCCCCGGGTTTGGTTTACCGGATAAACAATTTAAAGAGATTAGAGATTATTTTCACTTTTACTTTAAAACTTTTGTAAAAACAATATTTGTCCTTTATTTCCTGCCCCGGGCGTGGTTAAATTTCTTTCTCGCGGGACAAATAACGCTACTCGTGTTGTGAAGGGGGGGGGGGGGTTTGGGGGGGCTGAATGCACACTAAGGAGATGCAGTCGGATCAGCTGTTTTGGAAAAAAAAAAAGTTTTGAACTTTTGCTGCTGGCGAGCTGCATGCTCTGCTTGTTGCGCTACGCGTCAATCATATAAAAGCCTGTACAGCAGCTGTCCTTTTGCCACTTCACGTCTCTGCCACACGTGTTGTAAAGGGGTGGGGGGGGGATTCACTGAACGCACGCTAAGGGGATGCGCTTGGATCATCTGCTGGCTTGCTGCTGCTGGCGAACTGCGTGTTATGCTTGTCGCTTGTTGTTTTAAGAGCTGGGAGCACATGAAGTGTCTGCCAAAAGCATTCCAACAACTGCTAGGTTAGATGTCTGCGAACTTTTTTTAAATTGTTGGTAAGTAGGGCGTGACATGCAAAAGTCACTGTCTCACGGGTTTTGCTTCCTAAGGTTGTAATGTCTAGTCTTACGTGTCATCAAAGTGTTCTCTCCGAGATGATCAGGTATTGTTCGCTTTGCTCCACCCCCCCGGAGGTGCGTTGCGCTCCTGCCACTTCACATCTCTCCCGCTCATGTTGTGAAGGGGGGGGGGCAGAATGCACGCTAAGGAGATTCGGATGGATCAGCTGCTGGCTTTGTTCTCCTGCTGCCAAGGTGCGTGTTTTGCTTGTCGCATTGCGCGTCAATCATTTAAAAGGCTGTTCTTCTGTCTCACTGCCTTGTCTCATGGGACGTTAAAGTGCCTCTCACGGGACGTCAAATTGTCTTCCGAGAAGATCACGTCTCGTCTCCCTGCTAAGATTTTTTTTTATAATGGAGAGATTTAATGTGTTTAACAAGTTTATTTGAGTGTAAGCAAGTGTAATGATGTAGGTGTAGGTGTGTGCTATGGCCTGATGTGTGTTCAGGAGTTCTTGTCTTTTGTTTAAACTGGCCAATACGGTAGAGAGTCAGCTTCCTAGCCAGTAGTTCTGTGGTTAAATGACGTGTATGTTGCCTTCCTTCAATCAACATGGAAAATACATTAGCATATTAAATACAGAGGAGTCGGAATCTAAGGATTTATCTACCGACTCCACAGCCCTGATGGCCAGTGCAGTATTTTCTACGCTGTGGTGTGCTGGGCTGGTAACATCACTTCAAGAGAGGCCCATCAAGCTAATTTAAAAAAAAAAAAAAGGCTCGGTTATGGGATGCAGTCTGGAACCCCTGGAGGTAGTAGAGTTGGAAGGAATGAAGACAAAACTGAGTGCCATTATGAATAATGCTGCACATACTTTCTTTGACACAGTAACACTGAGTACTTTCTGCCAGCAAGGTATTTAGCAGAAGTGTGTAAAGAAATGCTACTGGGGCTAACTTCGTACCAAAAACAATACATCTGCATAATGCATCACTGGAACTGCTCTTTTTATCTTTAGCCAAGTCAGAAAAGCTTTTTTTTAGTTATTCTAGATTGTATTTGAGAACGTGTTTGTTTCTCATAATATAAAAACAATTGATCAGCAAAGAGGTTGGCAGGGCTGATGGGAAATGCTCAAGTGGAGTTTGTAAACTGTGTGATTTGGACAAATTCAAACATCTGAAAATCAACAAACCATTGTAAGATATGTCAGATTTCTGCTGCATAAATACTTATAACTACTACCTTTGTAAATACAGAATGTGTATATTTTCTTCTTCAGGACTGATATACATGCTGCTGAAACATCTTGTGGACAAGCATAATCTTTACTTTGCATATCTGCCTGCTAAACTAGACAAGAAGATCCACTATGGTGCTATAAAGCAGGCAATGGCAGCTCCTATTATTTGTCTCTTTTGGCTTTATTTTTTCTCTGTTATCAGATCAGGTACAGTATTAAATAAAGATTTTTATTTGTGCTGTAGGTGACCACTTAAATGTTTTCATAATCATCTTTCGTTTTACATAATTGTGTTTTCTTGTGCTTGCATTATTTACTTGAGATTATACATGTCATGTCCAAATACAACTGCTAAAAAAGAGTTTCTTTACACTGTCATAAGTGTATAAAGGTCAAACATATGATTGTGACATTAAAAAAAGAGACTTTCTAGTATGGCAATAGAAACGTAGCTGGTTTTAAATTGAGTGCTTCTCAGAGTAGTTGATACTACAGTCTACTGAACTTTTTACTTATTTGTTTAACCAAGAAAGGAGACCTGCTTAAAAATATGGTTGCCTTTTTATGGCAGTGACCACAACTTTGAACTTTATTTTTTTGAACAGTATATATATATATATCAATGTGTATGTATGTATGTGTATGTATATATGTATATATATATGTACAGTGGAACCTTTGTTCACGACCATAATTCGTTCCAAAACTCTGGCCGTAAACCGATTTGGTTGTGAACCGAAGCAATTTCCCCCATAGGATTGTATGTAAATACAATTAATCCGTTCCAGACCATACGAACTGTATGTAAATATATATTTTAAGTTTTTAAGCACAAATATAGTTAATTAAACCATAGTATGCACAGCGTAATAGTAAATTAAATGTAAAAACATTGAATAACACTGAGAAAACCTTGAACAACAGAGAAAACTAACACTGCAATAGTTTGCGCAATAGCGCTACCAACTGCTGGCTAAAAACACTTTTTTTTAATGAGTTTTAAGCACAGGGAAAAAAAAGAACATTTGAAAAAATCCGTAATTTAATAAACCACCAAGAAAAGTAACATTGCAACAATGCACACTACGAACCGATTGCTGTAAACAGAAGTGAAAACAAAATCAAGCCCAGTGCATTCTTTAACTGCCTTCCTACCTTATGCGTCCAGCTCTCTCTCTCGTGTGTGTGTGTGTGTGCGTCTGTCTCTCTCTCTCTTGCTCGCAGCACAGGAAATGCACAGGGAGAGACTGAACATGTACAAACCGAAAGGGAAACTGGCTTGTTCGTATACCGAATGTGTGGTCGTGAACCGAGGCAAAAGTTTGGTGAACTTTTTGGTCGTAAACCGATTTGTATGTGTACCGAGACATTCGTGAACCGAGGTTCCACTGTATATGTGTATATATGTGTGTGTGTGTGTGTGTGTGTGTATATATATATATCTATATATATATATAATATATGTGTGTGTGTGTGTATAGATATCGCATTGCCGGCAGTAAGTCGAACCCATTTCCAGTGAGAGTTGGACTCCGCCAGGGCTGGCCTTTGTCACCGATTCTGTTCATAACTTTTATGGACAGAATTTCTAGGCACAGCCAGGGTGTTGAGGGGGTCCGGTTTGGTGGACTCAGGATTGGGTCACTGCTTTTTGCAGATGATGATGTCCTGTTTGCTTCATCAGGCCGTGATCTTCAGCTCTCTCTGGATCGGTTCGCAGCTGAGTGTGAAGCGGCTGGGATGGGAATCAGCACCTCCAAATCTGAGACCATGGTCCTCAGCTGAAAAAGGGTGGAGTGCCCTCTCAGGGTTGGGAGCGAGATCCTGCCTCAAGTGGAGGAGTTCAGGTATCTCGGGGTCTTGTTCACGAATGAGGGAAGAATGGAGCATGAGATCGACAGGCGGATCGGTGCGGCGTCCGCAGTGATGCGGGCTCTGCATCGGTCTGTCGTGGTGAAAAAGGAGCTGAGCCGTAAGGCAAAGCTCTCAATTTACCAGTCGATCTGTGTTCCTACCCTCACCTATGGTCATGAGCTATGGGTAGTGACCAAAAGAATGAGATCGCAAATACAAGCGGCTGAAATGAGTTTCCTCCGCAGGGTGTCTGGGCTCTCCCTTAAAGATAGGGTGAGAAGCTCAGTCATCCGGGAGGGGCTCAGAGTAGAGCCGCTGCTCCTCCGCATCGAGAGGAGTCAGATGAGGTGGCTTGGGCATCTGATCAGGATGCCTCCTGGACGCCTCCCTGGTGAGGTGTTCCGGGCACGTCCAACCGGGAGGAGGCCCCGGGGAAGATCCAGGACACGCTGGAGGGACTATGTCTCCCGGCTGGCCTGGGAACGCCTCGGGATTCTCCCGGAAGAGCTAGAAGAAGTGGCCGGGGAGAGGGAAGTCTGGGCATCTCTGCGGAAGCTGCTGCCCCTGCGACCCGACTTTGGATAAGTGGAAGAGGATGGATGGATGGATATATATATATATATGATAGATAGATAGAGAACGAACGACAACAACCCAGACATTTTTACAGACACCATCAGAGTATGCCTCACAGAGCAAACATTATACAGTAGCCAAAACACAAACCAATTTGTACATTAAATGTGAAAGCAGCAAATACAAATAAAAAGAAAAAAGCAGTATAGATAGGCCCCAGGAGGAAAGTATACCTGAATAATGTCTTTGGCAAGTACCATTAATAATAAATAAAAAAAAATACAACACCCAGAGAACATACTGTCCAAGTTTGGGTTGTGTTGTGATATCCAGGTAAAGAAAATCACTAATAGGATGGGAAGGAAAACTTCCTTTTAATAGAGTCTTCTGTCTACTTTAGAAAGTTTTTGATATTTGTAACAAAGAATGGATTTATTTTTGTTGTATAAACAGCAAAACATTACATGAAGAATATTCTTTATTAACGAAATAAATGTAACCAACAGTACATGTCTGCAGTACTGCAGGCTGGGCTACATCTGTTTCTTCTATTAAGTACAAGGAAGCACTCAAAAATTTCAAGAATCAGTCAATAGCAGGGGAGTAGGGTGTAGTTATCGACTATGCTGGTAATTATTGTATGCCAACTATCTTATTAAACCAGTCTACATTGTGCTGATCAAGTGTATTTCTGATATTTTTTCTACAATTGTGTGTGCGACTTTGCATTTTTCAACATTAACACACCTGTTAATATTCCCTGTGAACAGGCAATTAATCAAAATAATTACATTGAACTGCTGAGGCATTAATAAAAACTACCTGGAGCAGTGGCACATGCAAAACTGCATTTTCCACATGACTGTACACCTACACACACATTGTTGAAGAGAGTTGACCAAAAACAATGTGGCTGTTAATTTGCACCAGCAAATTCCCCAGATCTTGCTCCCTTGTGAATTCTTTTTGTGCCTGAAATTAAAATTGAGACTGCAGGAAAGACTATTTACTACCATGGAAGAAATCCAGGAAAAAATTGCAGGAGGCTCTAGACGTGGTAAAAATGGAATGGAAAAAGTGTTTAGACAAGTGTGTGATGGTGACTAAAATGGAATTACTGTAAGTTATATAAAGAGGATTTTATTTTGTTAATTAAAACAGTTCTGGAAATTTTTGGGCCCTCATCCCCCATATTTCACAAATAAATTCGTGTGTGTGAAAATTTGCTGCTTTGAACTCAAAGGAGCTTTAAATAACCCCTGACCCTTTGCATGCTCCCCTTTGAGAAAGACAGGGAGTAAGAACTCATCTCAGTTTGAACTTCTAGTACCACTTCACAGTTTCTTGTCATGTGTTATACGTATGAATTGGTTTGCTTTATGCCTTGCTGTTTAGCCTTTTTTTGGTTGTAGCTTGTGAACAAGTCGGAGGGCATATGACTCAGATTTGCCAATAAGAATATTTGGGATGATTTAGTAATTATTGCTTTTAAGTTATGTTTATTGTAAACTTCTCATGTAACTTGTACACACGTTTTCTTTTTTCATGGTTAACAGTAACTAATTTTTTTACATTTTATTTTGTTTCAGGATTTTCAGCATCCACATCTCTCTTCACTCTTATTGTTCTCTGTATTGTTATTTTTCTTGCCTTGAGCTACACTTGTTTTGAAAATTTTAAGTACCTCAGTCCACGTAATTATGAGGTATGTTTCTTTGATATAAAAACACTGAGATAGATGGAAGTTAATTATACTCTTTGTTGTTTTTCATTCTGTATACAGTTTAGTAAAAACTGTACTGTATATTGGGTCTTCTGTCATTTATGTAGTGCTTGTATTGAATCTAGACTGAATGAGACATCTGATAAATATGGTACACATTTTGTCTGATTTACTTTTGAGTAATTGTAATGTCAAAATGTGGAGTACTTTACATCAAGTTGTTTATTCTTTTGTTTGCAGGTGAAAGAAAGTTCAGACAAAGAAGATATGTCAGATGGAAATTGTAAAGATGTTGTAAGTACTTACTGTTTTTATCGCAGTCATCCTTTCTCAGTATTTCATTTTTCATACAATCCATTCTTCATTTATTGCTGTCTGTGGTGTGACGCTGTACTTGTACCTAAGAGTGTGTGAAGTAATAGGTTGTAAATGGGAAAGACAGGAAGAGTTGATTCAGGCATGCAGAGCAAAATGTGGAAAATAACAGGGCAAACCTCACTGTGATGGACTTTAAGGAGACATTATTAAAGACAAATGGATGACACGAGAGAAATCACATCACCACATCAGACTGTGAAGTGTAGATGAAAGAAGTTTGCATGTATCCAGTCTTTAGAAATAAACATAGATTGATCATTAAACTGGGATGAGTGGCAGCAACAGTTGTAAATAAAACTTTTTGTCTTCTGTGACAGTTTATATGAAGAAATGCTTGTTTGAAGAGACTAATTATTACTGTTGTTATTTTTTAAGATATATGCTCCAGAGGTTCTACATAAAGCTAACGAGACTACGCCATTAGATCATCAAGGTCAAACATCTTATGGAACTGCAGAGGCAAACCCCAGTTCAGCATTGGATAAAGATGAAGCTTACTTGTTAGAATGAAGAAACCCTAAAAAGTAATATCAGTTTATTGTCCATTCACAGGGGATTTCTTGATAGTGGGCTGGACGCGGCCTGTGATGGTGTAAAACACTCTTAACATGAGGTGATAGTTTCCAACATTGTGAAGATAATTCTGACTGAATGTTGTTAGCAGATAAGAATTACCAGTGAAATGGTAGGGCTAATTTTAAGCACCATAAAATTACTATAGTTTTTTTCTCTGTGAACAATTAATGCTTTTAAATTGGTAAAATATATTTTTCTACTTTTTATGCACTATAGCCCAATATTTATACTAAAAGCATTATGTAAGACACAAATGAAGTCTTAACTGTAAATATGTAAAAGTAAATTAGAAATATCAGTGACAGATTTTTCCAAAGTCAATATAAAGATGTTCTGTCAGATGTATATACACAAGAGAAAGAAATTAAATGTTAAATTAAATAAGACAGAAGGAATTTTAAAGTTTACAACGTATTTATTTACTGGTTCCACTGTCGCATAACTCAGTCAAAGAGGAAATGAATGACATTTTTTTTTTTTTTTTAAGTTTTATTTTACCACAGTGGCTGGAGTAATCATGTATGTTGGTCTCCTTTTTTGGTGAATTTTGATGAAAATTTGTCACAATCGTTTGTCAAACTTGGTGTAGTGAAGCATATGGAAGTTGTTTAAATAATAATAAAGAATAAACTCAAATTAAAGAACTTGAAGTTAATGTATGCTTTAAATTTTAGTTAATGTTTCTCCTGAGATATTAGTATGGACAAGATACACTATCCACGTAGCCTTAGCATTAGTCCAATTGTTGGGCCAATCATGGTCGTTGCAGCACCTCAGAAACAGAAACCTCAGCTGCCCTCCTCACCCTTTCACACACTACGGACTTTAGAGTATGATAAACTGAAAAAATGTGGTTAGCACTTCCATACCCTTTTTAAAGAGAGGAGTAGGATGAAACATATTTATTGTGATAGAAAGGCCACAAATACTCGGATGACAACACTTTGCAACAATTTAGCGCAGAAGGCCATCTCTGAATTCAGTGCACGTTGGGCTTTGAAAAATGAGGAGTGACAGGAAAAGAAGCACATGCTGGGTTCCACTCCTATTGGGTCAGAACACTGGTTGATAATCAAAGCCTGGTAACTGCAGACTAATGACAATGTCACATGGTCTGGCAAATTTTCATTTCTGCTGCATCATGCAGATAGTAGGTCAAAACTTGGCATAAACTATTTGGATCCATTCTACCTTGTGTCAGTGGTACACGCTGGTAGAGCTAGTGGAAATGTGTTGGGAATTAATTCTTGATACATATTAGGGCTTTTGACCTGCTTGGTGTTAACCCCGAGCATGACATGAGCTTAGAATTCTGTATAAGCAAGGTTAAGCTCAAGACAGAATCGGGGTAACTTGTAATGTAAGCCTGAATGACTCTCATTTATTTTACTCTCTATTTAGCTGCCATCTAGTGAATGAAATAACTGGAAAAAAATCATAAATATTTCAATTCATTTTAATTTAATTATTAATATTCATGAGTGGGGTGGAGCCTTCAACCAAAAACACAAAGGCAAATGAAAAGCCATAAAGCCAGTTTTAGAATAATTGATTGGGACAATAGTGATGATGATATGAAATGGTCATCAGACATGACATGGACAGTAAAAATGATGCCTGTTCCGTATATTCCGACCTGCCAAGTTTTAGTGTTTATGGGTAACCCTGGTCTAAAGATATCTGCTGATCATGATTATCTGAACTATTTACGATTTGTCAATGATAGTCTGGTGGAAAAAAACAATTGTTGGAAGGAACTGCTATGCTAAGCAGTACATGAATAGCCATATTAAACCGTTTGCTTGTTGTAGTCTAAGCTAAAAATGAAGCGGCTTGCGAGAAAGTGGCGTTTCAAGCCTTCGGTGCCTGCTGTGATTCTGGGGAATGTAAACTCAATCTCAAATAAGATCGACGAACTGGCTGCGCTGGTGAAAAATGTCAGGACCTACAGAGAATGCAGTTTGTTGTGTTTTTGCGAAACCTGGCTAAATAACACCATCCCAGATGTCAACGTGGAGCTACCCGGGTTTAGCACAGTTAGAGCGGACAGAGATGCAAGTACCTGTGGGAAGCACAAAGGAGGAGGACTCGCTCTCTATGTTAATACACGGTGGTGTAACTCTGGACATGTTAACGTCAAAATCTCCACTTGCTGCATGGATATCGAACTGTTGGCCGTAAGTTTACGTCCCTACTACTTGCCCAGAGAGTTTGGACATGTCATTGTTGTCATCGTGTACATACCTCCTCGGGCGAACGAGGAGTCAACGAGTGACATCATCCATTCTGCTGTTGCTAAGTTACAAACGCAGCACCCCGAGGCGCTTGTGCTAATCGCTGGAGACTTTAACCATGTGACGCTGGACAAAACATTACCTGCATTCTCCCAGTATGTGGACTGTAACACCCGGGGAAATAAGACTATTGATTTACTGTATGCAAACGTTAAAGACGCATACAGCGCCACCCCGCTGCCTGCGCTTGGGAAAGCAGATCATAACCTGGTTCTGCTTCAGCCTCACTATAAACCAAAAGTGAGAGTCCTACCTGTAACCACACGATCATTCAGGAAGTGGACTCCGGAGACTGAGAATACTCTGAGAGAATGTTTTGGAACTACAGACTGGGATATCCTGCAGGGATCTCATAGTGAGAACATTGAGGAAGTTGTTGACTGCACTACTGACTACATCAACTTCTGTATGGACATTGTAGTTCCAGTAAGAACTGTATGCTGCTATGCTAACAACAAGCCATGGATTACAAGTGACATCAAGGGCCTTTTGAACCAGAAGAAAAGGGCTTTTAAAGACGGTGATCAGCATGAGCTCAAGCGCGTGCAGAAGGAACTCCATGTCCAGCTCAGGGCGGCGAAGGAGCAGTACAGGAGAAAGCTGGAGCAGAAGTTGCAGAATAACAGCATGAAGGAAGTGTGGGATGGAATGAAAATCATCACTGGCTGCAGCTCGAAGCGGGGTACCACCATCGAGAGAGACGTGAAGAGAGCAAACCAAATGAACAACTTCTTTAACAGGTTTGACCACCCTAACCCACTCTCACACTCACCTCGGAGTATTGCACCCTCCACACATCCTTCTTCTGATACCAGCATAGGAGAGACATCCCCACCCATAATTACAACAGCGCAAGTGAGCAGAGAGCTGAGGAGTCTTCGTGCCAGCAAAGCAGCAGGTCCAGATGGAGTATCACCATGACTGCTGAAGGTCTGTGCATCAGAGCTGGGGGGTCCTCTACAGCGCATCTTCAGCCTGAGCCTGGAACAGGGGAGAGTCCCGAGGCTTTGGAAAACATCTTGTATCACCCCAGTCCCAAAGGTATCACGTCCTAGTGAGCTGAATGACTTTCGGCCTGTTGCTCTGACATCACATGTGATGAAGACCATGGAGAGGCTGCTGCTTCACCACCTTAGGCCACAGGTTCAACACGCCCTTGACCCTCTGCAGTTTGCATATCAGGAGAAGGTGGGAGCAGAGGATGCCATCATCTATATGCTACACCGATCCCTCTCTCACTTGGACAGAGGCAGTAGTGCTGTAAGAATTATGTTTCTAGACTTCTCTAGCGCCTTCAACACAATCCAACCTCTGCTCCTTAAGGACAAGCTGACAGAGATGGGATTAGATTCATACCTAGTGGCATGGATCGTGGACTATCTTAAAGACAGACCTCAGTATGTGCGTCTTGGGAACTGCACGTCTGACATTGTGGTCAGCAACACAGGAATTTAGGAGGCCCAGACCCCTCATAGACCCAGTGATCATCAAAGGTGACTGTGTGCAGATGGTGCAGACCTATAAATATTTGGGAGTGCAGCTGGATGATAAATTAGACTGGACTGCCAATACTGATGCGCTGTGCAAGAAAGGACAGAGCCGGTTATACTACCTTAGAAGGCTGGCGTCCTTCAACATCTGCAATAAGATGCTGCAGATGTTCTATCAGACAGTAGTGGCGAGCGCCCTCTTCTATGCAGTGGTGTGCTGGGGAGGCAGCATTAAGAGGAAAGACGCCTCACGCCTGGACAAACTGGTGAGGAAGGCAGGCTCTATTGTTGGCATGGAGCTGGACAGTTTAACATCTGTGGCAGAACGAAGGGCGCTCAGCAGGCTCCTATCAATTATGGAGAATCCACTGCATCCACTTAATAGTATCATCTCCAGACAGAAGAGCAGCTTCAGCGACAGACTGCTGTCACTGTCCTGCTCCACTGACAGATTGAGGAGATCGTTCCTCCCCCAAACTATGCGACTCTTTAATTCCATCCGGGGGGGTAAACGTTAACATTTAACATTATACATAGTTATTGTCTGTTTTTCACCTGCATTATTATCATTCTTTAATTTAATATTATTTATTGTATCAGTATGCTGCTGCTGAAGAATGTGAATTTCCCATTGGGATTAATAATGTATGTATGTATGTATGTATGTATGTATGTATCTATCTATCTATCCATCCATCCATCCATCCATCCATCCATCCATCCATCCATCCATCCATCCATCCATCCATCCATCCATCCATCCATCCATCCATCCATCCATCCAGTCAGTCAGTCACTGGCAGCCTGTGACTGCAGACATGTGGGTGTTTTTCAGTTTCTTGAAACTGCAGGGCATAGTGTGTAAACCAGTCCAGAGATGGTACAAGTCCACAATGCAATTTTTGCAGATGCCCATTTTCAGCAAAGTTGTGTGTGTCATTTTTTAATCATTATGAAATACTTCCATTTTATTAACAGTGACTATGGTGAAGCCAATCACCCAGCGCCAAAAATATACATGTTCCCGACGAAAGTATTGATGAAAGTCTTATGGATTACAAGGGAAGGCTGTGTTGGATACAGCACATTGCATCTAAATGGGCACAATTCGGTACCGAGTTCTACATCCTGTGAAAAGCAAGCTCAGGATACATGTGAAATATTACAAAAAATCTTTTGACATCAACTCGAACAGTGCCTATGTGCGTTAGTGAATGTTTTAGAACATATCCCAAGGAGGCATATACACTAAACCTTCATCAGTACAGCTGGGGACATTAGACATACCTTTCCTGCTATTACTACATTGATGTTTTGGTATTTACACATTTCTGTTACACAATAACATTTTTTGTTGTTGAAAAAATTCAATGCTTTTCATTCATTTTTCTGGGGGCAAACATAATGCTTAGAAGGCTACTATCAACTGAGCTTCATTTGAATGTTACAGCATACTGAAACATGGCTACCAACCATATGCACTGCTTCATAGCCACAGTCTACAGCTTTTTAAATGGATACACCCAAGCATGCATTATACTGAGCTGGTCTCATGAACATGCCACTTACTTTAGTTTAGTTAATTGTTCTGCATGGTCACCATTTTTTCAATCCAAAACCTTTGGGTGATGTTGAACAGAAATTTCATTGCATGAAAATGTGACTTAAACTTGCAGGAAGTGCCTGATGCTATCAAGCTAGTATGAACCAAACTCCCTAAGAACTCTTTGAGTTCATGCCCCAAAGAGTTTTGGCTGTCCTTTGTGTGTATATATAAGTAATAAATACATAAATTATCACCAGAATCAAGGGACAGAGCCGATGGCATGCTGGTGGTAGACTTATCATATGCCAGTGTTGCAAGACAGTATGGATTAATCTGCTCGATTGTGTCCCAACTGTCAACAAGGTTTCAGCAGTTTGGCAGGACAGATGACCATCTACGATCTGGTGGTCTTCAGTTAACTACACCAGATGAGAACTAACACGTTACACTGATCCATCTGAGGGAGTATTCCAGATCTGCCACTGCTGGTAAAACTGCCAGCAGACAAAATACCCAAATCAGTCACAGGACAGGAAGGCACAAGCTCCATCCTTCTGGCCTTAGAGTTAGGTGATGTGTCAGAGGCTCTTTGCTTAAACCTCCACAACAATGTCTGTCCATATGTGGCCACAAATGCATTATGGAATGGTTGTGTGCAGGCGCTCTTTTGACCAGCCTTCCCTCCTCCCCTTAACTTTACATGGCACCTTAGCGATCCCTGGAAATGCAACATCTGGAGAAGTGAAAGTCTGCCTTCCAGTGGACAGCAACTTCATCATGGTCTTCTGCAGGAATGGGATAACACCAAATCACTGCAGTTTCAGAGGGCCATTGGCTCTATTGGACAGAGTTCTTGAGCACTGGAGGACTGCAGTACAACTTTCTGATAAAGTTCACAGTTGTTAACATTTTCTGTTTTTTTTTTTTTTTTTTTGGTTGGTTGCACTATTTGTCTTCCTATTATTATCTTGTGTTTATTGTTATTTTAGCAAAGAATTCTGAAATTTCAGTCCATCAAGTGTTGGATTTCTTTTTTTTTTATTATCAATGTATCTTTATGTGTATCGTTATGTTGTCCTCATGATAGTGATAGTTATCAGGCTACAGCAACTGTAAGTGTTGTTACCCCTGGTTACACTATGGTTAAGGTTGTGGGATGGTTATGTGTCTCAAAAGATAATGACCAAGTTACATGAATGTGCAATTTTCATCATTTGCATGCAGCTTTCATCTTTGCTTTCTAGCGTAGAAGTCAGCAGGACCCAACCAATGAGACATCAATGTGTTACAGGTAGAGTTAAATGTTTAACCTGCCCACATTTAGACATGCCCCATTTTGCATGCTGCAGCAAAGACCTTGCCTTTGTATTAATGTTACACAAACTGACAATAAATTTTAATGCCGCTTTGTTAAACTGGTGATTAGGATTGGCAATGACAGGAAGGGTTAGTCTGCAGTTTCCAATGACTCGTGTCTTAAAAAAAAAAAAAAAAAAGGCATTTACCAAACAACAAAGAACTTATAATAAAACAAAATAACCTTACTCTTAGTGCCCCCACTCTTCTGGTAAATATTCCCCTTTTACATTTGATCATTATTATCTTTACTGTTATTAATATTATTATTAGCCTTTGTCTTTCCTTGAGATCACCTTTATTCGACTGCTGTTTGGGGTCCCACAGCCCCCAATGTTGTTTTCTTTGTTCTAACTTAATTAAAACCCAGTAGACGTAAAATAAAGGGTTAACCCTCTACTTTGTCAACAAATAGGTGAGCACTTTTGAGAAAGAAGATGTAATTGTTACATTAATATGATGTTATTGTTACATCGAATAATGAGGTATTTCAGTTATTAATACTTTACATGGGTTTTGTTTTGTGTAGCTAAAAATGAACAAGTTCACTACAAAGAAAAGATGCTATCACAGTCAAGTTTGTCACTAGTGCCGATTGTGCCATCCTGTGGCTTGACTGATTAAGGTGGTTGCTTTTCATATTCTGCATGCAGTGCGGACCCAGGTTCAAGTCTGAGAGGCAATCAGGGAGCCACTCAATTAGGCATCGTATGTTTATAGTCTAAATTAACAAAAAATTTTGAGAGATACTATGAAAAGACTGTATGAGAGATTTCTGTTCTGTTGTAGAAACATCTCCAGTTAGAATTGCCACCAGAAATTCCAAGAATAATCTCCAGAAAGCAACTCACTTATTTAAAATGATCCATCTTCTTTTCTGTGCCACCTGAGGTCTATGCACCCTGCCAATGTAAAGGGTGAGAATAACCCAACTCTGTCAGATTAGGCTTAGCTCATCTTGCTGCTGGCTCAGCTCACTTTGCTGGGCCCACAATGCAAACCTAGCAAACTGGGCCAAGGCTGAGAGACTAAGAGACACGGCGCAGATGCAGTCACCAGCACAATGTCACACACACTGGACACTTCAAGGTAAGCGTTGTTAGTACTGGGTGATCTGCTCTTTGTAGTTAATATCTACTGTTTATTTAATGTGTAACGTGAATAAAAGCACATACTGCATAACTAATTACAACTGTCTTTGAAACCTAAATCAACCAAAACCACTATGGACTGTTTTATTTGCATTTGTATCTTTTCATTAACTTTAATAACATCCAACTGTTTCTACTCAATGGATTGCCATGTATATATGCCTAGGCACAATTTAGATATATACTGTATATATTTATTTTTATATATATTAATTGGATCTGGTTGATCTACTGTCAACCTTAATGTATAAATATTTTGATTAGAAAACCTTTTTCTGATAAGAGTGAAGGTTTGTTATGCACTTTAGTGGTTACATTTTCTTTAACAATGCCTGGTTTATTTTGTATTTAGTATACTTTGTTGTTGTTGATTATTCTGTGGAAAGCACCTTGAGTTGCATGTAAATGTATAATAAGATGCTATATAAATAAAGTTATTATTATCATTATTATTATTAAACAGAGACAGTACTATGGACAGCAGCAGCCACTGTAGATGGCTGAGTGGTGTAAAGAGAACTCAGCAATTCATGTAATGGTCAGCATGAAGTTCCACTCCTGTGCTTCAGCAACAAACAGCAGTGGAATACAAACATGTGGATCTGCTTTCAGAAAAGGCATCTGACTCTGCCAGCAACATTCCTCCTTGTGAACACGTTCTTTCTTTGTCTGGACAGGTGATCGTAACAAAGTCGTCTTAATCATAGTACTGTATAGCATAATAAACCATTCTCTTAAATAAAAATGATTATTCTCCTGTCTCATAACCTAACAGTTGCATAAGAACAATCCCAATCACTAACACATTTACCGTGTCTCCATCCTTTTAACAGTCATGTTGTCCAAAGTATGCATAAATTTCACCTGATTAATATTTAATAATTCACACCCCTGCCAATCTAGCTATGGCTGGTAAAGTTAGCCATAGCAACAACTGAAATTGTCAGACAAATCCTTAGTTTTATTATACAGTGTGGTGAAGTGCATTAGGTGTCCGTGGCAGGGCAGGGGCTTTTTGTTTTAAAATAGTTCAGCTCAGGCATGTGGGTGTAGGTGACAGACGTGCGGCCACTGAGTGTTAGGGAGAATAAGTTAATTAGTTACAAATGTGTGGACATGCGCACCCATGCCTCCTCATAAGTAGTTCCGTGGGTTAATGAGTGCACAAAGGGATAAAGAGGACAGTGAGAAACAAAGAAAGTGAAGGTAAAACCAAGGAAAAATGAGAGAGTAGGAGCGGGCTGGAAACAGTGGTTAGGACAGGAGACAAAGTGGTTGGGAGACCCCAAGGCAGAGACAGGGTTATGGTGCTCCAAGAATAGATCGCCCCTGCTGAGTTGTCTTACTTTCCCTTATTCACTTCACATCTGATTTTTTTTTTTTTTGAGCAGCTCGCTTGAACAAAAACACTGGTGCCATCATACAAATCTGTTAGTAGGTTGGACGTTGTAGAGTCATTGGTAAAAATGGAGTGCTGCAATTCACACTGCATCACTCTTTATAGCCATCTCTGACTCACCGAGTACTGTCTGCTGGCTCCTTTTATATGTTACCCGGAAGTGCTCCAGGTGCTTGATGACCTATTTCCAGCAGTACTTCCGGGTGTGGTGAAAGGATCACCCATACAGGCTCTGGAGCAGCTGCAGTGCCCCCAGATCCCAACAGGGCTGTAGACAACTCCATCTCCCAAGAAGCCCTGTGGAGTCCGAGGCACCACTGCAACCCATGGGGGCTGCCATCTAGTGTCCTAGGAAAGGTAATGTTCTGCCCATGCTTGCTCCCCGGTCCTCTCATTGAAGTGGTGTCCTGGCCGTCTGTGACACTGCCCCTCCTTCAGCTGAGCCTTGTGGGGCACAGCTGCCTGTGCCACAAGGGCTGATTCTCTCCAGAATGGGGAAACAACGTCATCTGGTCCACGGCTCTGCCCTGCAAAGACATAATCAACAGATCAGGAGGTGCTGTACCAACGTCTATGTATTCTCAACGTGCTCCACAGACAACCCTTCCAGCCGTGGCCAAGGTGATTTTACTCATAGCAATGCGTCTCCCCTCCAGTACATAACCTGTGGGACCAGAAGCAGGATGGAAATTCCTGCCCTGATGTCTGCCCAGCTGAGGTCTGCTTGTATCTCTTCCGCTTTGCAGTGAAGCCCTCCACTGCCTGGCATTCTTTCTCTGGGTCCTCCTCTTACTCTGAGGCACAACGATGGTGTGGGTCTCCCTATGAGCTGGCTCCTCACACACACACACACACACCCTCCCTCCCTCCTCTGACAGTTGTGCTGCGCGAGTGGTCATCACAGTTGCATCCTGTGTAGGAATTGCAGCTACTTGGGAAACAAAACTGACCGATACCAGTGCCATTTTGCACTGGACTGCTGTTTCTTTTTTGGTACAGGTGTCACCTACCTGTACTGCCACATCTCTCAGGGCGGATCATGTCGCACCACCTCAGCCACTCCTGTGCTGCCTTTAAAGGTGTACCAACCTTCTTCTCCAGCCTCTTGATGGTATGTTGCAGCAGACCCAGGACCTGTAACAAAAACTATGCGGGCTGGAGCACGCCCTCCAGCTCCTGTACAGCCAAAAGCAGGTTTAATTTCCACCGCCTCCTCCTCCATCGGAGTAACCTCATCAGTGAGATATTCCAGGCGCTTCTCCTCCCGCCATTGTCCCTTGGCGAACAGCAGGGCCAGACCAGTTTCGCTCCCACTCAAGCTCACCCCACCATCATACGATTGACGTCTCCAGGCCACCAACACAGATCCGGCCCTTCATCATCTAGGAGGTAAGCATATGGAATAGCTGAAAAACATCCCCAGGGCAGATCATCCCTGGGTTTGGCACCTACATCCTTGCGGATCCCGTCCTCCGGAACTTCCATCTTCTGGGTGGCCTCTCCTCAGAGCATGTCCACCTGGGCTTCTTCCTTGACAGCATGCATGTGTCTGCCCGCCAACTTTGGAGTCCTTCCGGCTTTTCTTCACCCCATTAGGCTGGCGCTGTGGTTTAGAGCCTCCTTGTGTTTGCGGCTTCTCTGCCGTGTGTATGTTTGTGCCTCGCACTGCTGTGCCGGGTCATCAAAAAAAAAAATGAATGCAGGTCCCTGCCTTACAGTATGGTCAGGAATCCTGCCGACTGTGCCAGTGTGACAAATGTAGAGGATGTAGCAGCCACTCCACCCAACACAGACAGATGCAGGAGGCACACCGATAAAAACAAAAAACTTTTTATTGTCTTTCTTTACCTGTGGGAGTCCCTCCAATGGGCCGACATGCTGAACAGCATCCCAAAGTGCAAACATTGTGTCTGTGGAAGAGAGCCTATCAGTTGCCAGAGCAGAATAAATCTGGTTTTGCTAAAGTACTGAGACTCAGCCTCATGTTTTGGGGTGCAAGCCAGGGACTAGCACGTCACAATATATATATTTTTAATGTGTGTATATATATATATATTATATAAAAGAAAATCCTGGAATGGAAAGCAAATGCAAAGCTACGATACGTGATAATCTCGAAAGACATTTTAAAGACCTGCGAGACCAAGGAGACTTTCCACGGTGCGTCTTGCGGGGACCGTAAACATGAGACACGCGAGACCAGGCAGTGAGCCATCATTTAAAACAAGTCAACAGACCTCTAAGCTAGCAGTTATTGGATTGCTTTTGGCAGGCAAGCATCATGTGTTCCCAGCTCTTAAAACAACGACATGCGACAGGCAGAAGAGGCAGCTAGCAAGCAGCAAAAAGACAGCAAATGATCCAAAGGCATATCCTTAGCGTACGTTCAGCCGCAACACCCTTCACAACACGAGCAGTATTATACGTCTGGGAAGAAAGAGATGTATCCTTGCGCGTTTTTTTACAAAAGTTTTTAAAGTAAAAGTGAAAATAATGCATATGTAACAATTCACAAGAAAATAACAATCTCTTTAAATTGTAGATTGCCTGCCTAAGGTAAAGTCATCCCTGATGAATGGGGACGTGGGAATGAGGGGTCCTTTCATCGGATTAGTGCTATTTCAGATGTGGAATGGCAAAATGGGGGAGGCAGCTCGATGAATGAGGTCTCTAGGACTTAAAACAAATCCAAATCATATTATGTGATATCATCTAATGTGAAATTCTACTCCATACTTCTAGAATTTTTATTTTTATACAGTATTGAGGATTTATTCTGTTCTATGTATTGTACTGTACAGCTCAGAATTAAAAGACAATGAGTAAAATGACAAAGTAGAACTTCATATAGACATTTACAAACGTTGGCGCTAAACACATGCAGAGCAGGTTAGAGACTATGAAACCAGTGAAATTAGAAAGGCTCAAAAAAAAAAAGGCGCTATACACATGTGGAGAAAGTTAAAGGATATAAAAGTAGGAAAATTAGAAAATATAAAAAAAAGAAAGTAAACATCGCAGTAGCGCAAACAAACAAACTGCCTCATTTAACTATGCACCAGTCTAACTTTGGTTTTGCACAATAATTACTACACTATTGCACCTTAACACTTAATTCTACTTTATTCACATAATTTTACTTATTTATTATGTTCTACTATACTGTTATCTTTCAATCTATGACTTTTTGTTAATTTAACTGATATTCTTCTAACTTTGCACAGTTTTTGATAAGTGGATCAGGATGCATTTCACTGCATGTTGTCCTGTATAACTATGCATGTGACAAATAAAGAATCTCGAGAATTTCAAAAACGGAGTTTACCGCACATGCATTTATTGGTTACTTTGTTAGTGTATATATATTTATCTGTCTGCTTATTTAAAAAGCTACATTTACCCCCAGGAGTCAAAAACGTTCTGTCTAGCCCTTGAAAAAAAACCTAGACAAAAGCTGGGGTATGACCCTGGTAACCCCATGTACTTTTGGAACTGTGAGAGGATAATAGCACGACTTTACAGACAGGAGTCCAATGCAGAAATCTACTTACTTTTTTACTTTGTAAAAAAAAAATTATTAACTGCTGATGATATAGATCGTTTTGTCTGTACTGAAATTCCAAACAGAGAAACCTGTCCTGACCTCATTAAAAAGATTCAGCATATTGGGACTCGCAAGATTACAAATATTGTTTTTACAGAAGTTCTGAAATAAAAGTGAAACTAATGAAATAGCAACAATTCAAAGAAAAAAAAATCTTAAAAGTGTGTATCCGGAACAACCAAATACGGGGGTTGGCAAGCGAAGCGAGCAGGGGGCAAAGCCCCCTAGTATATATATATTACTAGCAAAATACCCGCGCTTCGCAGCGGAGAAGTAGTGTGTTAAAGAGGTTATGAAAAAGAAAAGGAAACATTTTAAAAATAACATAACATGATTGTCAATGTAATTGTGTTGTCATTGTTATGAGTGTTGCTGTCTTTTATATATATATAATACTCACACACACACAGACATAAACATATATATACATATACATATATATATATACATATCTACATATACACATATCTACATATATATATACATATACACATCCACATATATATATACACATATCAACATATATATACACACATACATAAACACACACATATACATATACACATACATACATACATACACACACACACACACACATATATATATATATATATATATATATATATATATATATATATATATACACAGACACATATATATACATAAATATTTACATATCTACATATATACACATCTACATATATATACACATATATATACATATCTACATATATATATATATCTAGACATACATACATACATAGATTGACACATATATATATACATATCTACATATATATATATGTAATTGTGTTGTCATTGTTATGAGTGTTGCTGTCATATATATATATATATATATATATATATATATATATAGCAAAATACCCGCGCTTCGCAGCGGAGAAGTAGTGTGTTAAAGAGGTTATGTAACCATATATATACATAAACATATATACATATATATACATATCTACATATACACATATCTACATATACATATATATACATATACACATCCACATATGCATATATATATATATATATATATATATATATATACAAATTTACATATCTACATATATATATATATATATATATATATATATATATAGATATAGATATAGACATACATATATACATACATACATTCACATATATATATATATATATATATATATATATACTGTATATATACATATCTACTTATTGGCTCCTGTATTTAGGATATAGCGGATTGGATAATGGATGGATGGACATCTGTATGCATAGCCCCATTTGCACGTTTTCGTTTTTTTTTTTCTTCAGTAATATTTCAGTAAACCCGGAGCTTGTCAGTTCAAATCCTGGTACTGACACCACTGTGTGACCCTGAGGAAGTCACTTCAGGTGCCTGTGCTGCAAAAAACAAAAGTAATGTAACAAATTGTGCCTCAGATGTTGCAAGTTAGTGGAATAAAGGCATAAGTAAAATAGATAAATATGTATTAAACACATAGGAACTATTCATTTATTTTCAGTTAAGTCATCTGCAGCAAACTTTTATAAATGAGGGTTTCTCCTTTTTAGATAGTGCAAACTGTTTCTTCTTCATTGACGTTTTCTCTTGGAGAGCTTTTTTCATTTCATTGAAAATTAAAGCAGCAGCTGCCAAAATATGTAGCTTTCTTATTAATTTTTCAACATTGTGTAAAATAAATTTATAAAGTAACATAAAAGGTTTAAATACTGGTTATCCTTTTACACTAAAATATTACTAAAGAGATACAAAAAAAGTAAAATGGATATGTTCTTTTTCTTTAAGGAGATTAAATATTACTGAAAAAAAAAAAAAAAACAGCCAAATGGGGCTATGCATACGAACTTAAAAGGTTTAAATAAAACAGAAATATATATTTTATTTTTACTTGCTTAACTTGTGGAGGGTGTATCCTGTAACAAAGCCCTAACTTTTTTAGTGAAAGCCCGTTTCAGTCAATAAGTCTTAAAAAAAGGTGTAAAGATATTGACAATAAGCTACGCAAACCTACCAAGACATGGAATCGTTTAAATCAAGTATCATTACATCTTCCTTTCTTAAAGAGAAGTAAGGCAGTACTTACAAGCTTACATATTTATATATAGACATACATACATATATATATATATATATATATATATATATCTATATCCGAAACCGTGCAAGCACACTCTTGAGAATGCAACGTATAGTTGTACAGAAGAAAAGCAATCTTGCCTCAAATGAATGGCAACCTTTTGTAGGTCTATGAACTTAATTTAAACTTTAGGTTTACACGGTGCTTTCTTTCCGAAGTACCTGCACTCATGAATATGTCTGTATGTGTCAGTCGGTCAAATCCACGCGCTTCGCACCGGCGAAGTACCGCTTTTAAATTTTTATTAAGAAGAAAAGAAAACCTTTTTAAATTGAGGGAAAATATACTAATAACAGTTTGTTAAGGATCTGTTTTTTTGTGAAGCTGCCTTCACACGAGTGATCAGTTTGAGCTGACTTGCTGGCCAACTATAAGCGTTACCTGGTAGGTAACCACCCATACAATCAGATGGTGAATCAGACTACGAATGCCGTGAATGTAATTACCCTGATCTACATGTTGTCAAATAAACGAACCACACGCCGTGGCGCAATTTTAGGGGCTTCACCTGTAGCGCTGACGTCCGAGGTTCGATTCCCGTAAGGGAGTGAAGTGAGTGGCTGGTTACCTACCAGGTAACGCTTATGGTTGGCCAGCAAGTGAGGTAACATCAGCCACGGTGCCTTCAGTTGTGAGAAGCAGATCATAGAATGATTGAAAATAGTTTACTGTCAAATAATGCAAAGAGTACGCAACACGTCTTTCCCCCTTATTCTTGGCTCATCAGGCACTCGCTTACGGTAATAGAACCTCGGACGTCAGCGCTAGGGGGGCTTCGCAGCGGTGAAGTATTGCTTTTAAATTTTAATTAAGAAGAAAAGAAAACCTTTTTAAATTAAGTCTTAAAAAGAGGTGTAAAGATATTGCCAATAAGCTACGCAAACCCACCAAGAAATGCAATCGTTTAAATCAAGGCGCGAGTCGAAAAACACCATCCCATAATATTAGTTAACGATTAACACGTTTCTATATGTATTGTAAGCATACAATACAACTGATAATATGTTGCGCTTATTTATCTGGTGTACCGACATTTTTGTGCGTTTAACGTCTGAAATCTAACGTGGTTTGTGTCCTTCAGAATGAAAACAGTTTGCATTTACCTTTTTAATAAAAGGCGAGCTTTTAAGCCTGAGAAATCACCCCGTAAATGCACACGTTTAATTGCACATATGTTAATACGTATGCTTACACAGTATTAAAAGACACTGAAGAACGTCATTTACCTTTGTTCCCGCGTTTGATAAAAGGCGACCTTTTAAGCCTGAGAAATCACCCCGTAAATGCACACGTTTAATTGCACATGTGTTAATATGTATGCTTACACAGTATTAAAAGACACTCAAAAATTAACGTCATTTACCTTCGTTCCCGCGTTTGACTCGTGCTGTAAATCTCTTCCTTGTTTTTAGTTCACGTGATTACGTAGGAGGCGTGATGACGCGATACGTGACTCCGCCTCCTCCATTAGAGTATATGGACAAAAAACAGGTTCCAGTTATGACCATTACACGTAGAATTTCGAAATGAAACCTGCCTAACTTTTGTAAGTAAGCTGTAAGGAATGAGCCTGCCAAATTTCAGCCTTCCACCTACATGGGAAGTTCGAGAATTAGTGATGTCAGTCAGTCAGTGAGTCAGTGAGGGCTTTGCCTTTTATTAATATGTATAGATATATATATACAGTATATATATTTTTTTTTTACTATATGTGTGTGTAGACCTACTGACTACTTTGTAGGCATGTGTCAAATGTTTGAAATTAATATGTTCCACTAAAGGAATCCAGTGTGGTGATCTGACGAGAGGACTGACCTATGCGCACCTCAGCTGCATTTTGAATCATTTTTAGTGGATTGGCGACACTGCCAGCACAGAGTTACAGTAGTTCAGCCATGACTAGACCAGAGCCTTCATTGCACAGAAGGTCATAGGCTCCTGAAAACAGACTTCCTGTGGTGAGAAAATGCCTATATATGATGTATATGATATGAATAAACATAATACAGATAAAATACAGCATGAACAGGTTTCTGCTTATCCCTTAAGAGATCACACAGCTACTATCTGCTAAATGGATTGGCCTTCTGCCAGTCCTTTAGGATGGTCAAGCACCTCAGCCTTGTTACCCAGTTATGCCTACAAACACTGCTGTCTCCTGCAGTACTTCAGCAGTTTCCTGAAATTCGCCCATGAACACTTTCTTTTCCTGGTGTCTTCAGGGTATTGGATTCCAGGGCATAATTCTCCTTTAATCTCATTCCCCTACCCATGTCTTGTGTCACCCAGGTTCTATCTCTGCTCCTGGCAATCCTTGATGAATGTCAAGACGATATCTATCTAAACAAATGGTAACTGCTTCTTCAGGTAAGTACATGTTTTAATAAAAATAATATAAATTCTTTATTAATAGATCTGTGCCAAACTTGAGTGAACACTAACAGTAATATAAAGTTAAAAAAATATAAGAAAATTTTATGCATGCATTCACCTATTCATCCATTTTCAGACTTGATTTTGTATTACAGGATTATAGAAATCCGAAAGCCTAATACAGGAACAGCAGGTGCAAGTTACGTATTTTTTTTCTATTTTGTTTAATATAATTTACACTTTCTAACCCTAACTGATTTTCTTCTCATAATGAGACTTTGGAGTATGGAGTTAGGACATTTTCCCTTGACATTTTGAATTTTCTCCAGGTATTGCAACAATAACTACCTTTATTTATATAGCACATTTTTATACAGTAATTAAAAGTGCTTTACATTAGTAAAAAAAAATTACAACAACAAGAAGGATATCAATAAATACAACCCTAAAAATATAAAAAAGCAAATTAGTAATCGATAAAGAAAAGTCTCTAAGCAAGACTTAAATTACTGTTAACTAAACCCGGGACCCTGTGTTAGGATATAGTGGGTTGGATAATGACTGACTGACTGACTAAACTCTGATACTTATAACGTTAAATGGCCAATGCTGTGGTCACTCCACTTTCCTTCTACGGTACAAAAGCAGGCATGAAACTGACTGTCATTCCAAAACAGGCCCTTTGCACCCGGTGCTGGTGGGACAGGCTCTGGCCCCTGCAACCCTATAATGGAATGCCAGCATAATTTTTTCAAACTTATTGGTCTAGTTTTGGGTGATGGAAGTAGGAACCTATTCTGGCAGCATTGGGTTCAAGGCAAGAACCAACTGGACAGGACACCAGGGTGTAACAAAATAATTAGGTTTGTAAAATGAATGGAGGCATAGCCCTCATTCAGATTTACTTGTACACTTCCATTTTTTGTGTAGTTACATTTATTTGCCTTTGTATAGTTTTTATATTAGCTAGTTTTCAAATTCCAAACCATTTTGATCACTACTCCTTATTGGATCATTTATTAACCTTAATATTTTTCTTCTATTTGAATTAACGGACTGGTGATCTGCATCAGAAAAATGAAAATATTGAATCAAAATGGTGAATTGTTACTCCAGTATGGCCTTGAGGCCACTGAAGTGCTACTTATTACTTGAGATAAAATACTGCATTTGAAGCCCCCTTTTTAAAATATCATTAGAATACACGATAGTTTGTCCCACTCTGAGTCTTTTCCTTTCTGTGATTTCCGAACAGGAAATGTTCTTATATTTCCCAACCCACTATACTGATGGATCCTATAGAACAGTAGAAGCTGCTAAAGACATGATGGCATGTTCATCAGTTGGCCCATACCATTTTCAGAATCTGAGCTTTGACATGTTGGTGTCCAGTAGGATGTTAGTTTTTGTTACTTTTTCTAAAGTGGGTTTTGTTCACAATGCTATGGAGACCATGAGGCCTCTTGGAGGTTTTGGGTGACAGACTATCAGCTGGACATAACATCATCCATTTGGTAGCTTCCATGACAATAAAGCTGTCAGATTATCCACATTTCTCATTCTGAGCTTCTGCATCTATTGGGTGAGTGATTATTTTGTCTTTCAAGGTTGTTTAGCCAGATTGGGCTCCTGTTTTTTTTTTTTAACGAGTTCCAACATGTTTCAGTGAGAAAGAAGGTTAATTTGTTTTAAATATTTTAGGAATGAATCGTTAAGAAATCCAGTTTTTGTTTTTATTAGTGTACTACTTCATAGGCCATTAAAGCCACAGTACCTGACTCTGCCATCGTGGCCTTTCTTTAACCGTGTTACTGTTAGTGAGACCGGAGTATCGTCAAGGACTGTGCTGGGTAAATGTATGTTAGTAGTGACTACAACTTTGAATAAGCAGGGTCTACTAAGGAGAAGAACAGTAGAGGTAATAAAATATGGCTAAATTTGGTTGTGTAACAATTCACAAAATCAAGGATGCTTCATTGGGTTTTATGTTAATATTTGCTTGCTATGGTGCCAGGCAAAAATCAAAAGAAACAGAAGGTGCATTAAAAAAGGTCTTTAACTTTAAATACAGATGGGATAATTAACACTAGAATTTCTGAAGCCTACGAAAAAACTCGTAATCCCGGCCCACCCTAAATCTGTTCACACCTCTCCATCAACGTCTTTTGGTTTTGCCAATGTGTTGATCAGCACAAGCAGCTTTCTGTCCCACCTCCCCCACCCAACGGAGTAGAGTCTGTCGCAAAATTCTTAGAGCACAAATGTATTCATCTGGGTGTGAGGTGCCTGGAGTTGTAAAGGGTAAATAATATATTGTTATTTGGAATACATACATTTCATGAGTGTTCTGTGTCTACAATGATCTGTGTAAATGTAGGGTGAAAGGAAATGAAAGGCAGGAAATGCTGAACTTTTTCCATGTTATATTAGTAATGATGTGAAGTGTATAATGTGTGAAGACTTTAGTCCAAATATCAAATAAACATGTGCACTTTTATTCAAGAACATAGTATAATACAATTTATTTTTGTATAGCCCAAAAATCACACAAGAAATGCCGCAATGGGCTTTAACAGGCCCTGCCCCTTGACAGCCCCCCAGCCTTGACTCTCTAAGAAGACAAGGAAAAACTTCCAAAAAAAAGCCTTGTAGGGAAAAAAATGGAAGAAACCTTAGGAAAGGCAGTTCAAAAAGAGAGACCCCTTTCCAGGTAGGTTGGGCATGCAGTGGGTGTCAAAAAGAAGGGGGTCAATACAATACACAGAACAGAACAAATCCTCAATACAGTATAAAAATAAAAATTTTAGAAGTACGGAGCAGAATTTAACAGTAGATGATATCACATAATATGATTTGGATTTGTTTAGAGTCCTGGAGACCTTGGCTATCTAGCTGGCTCCCCCATTTGGCAATTCCACAGCTGAAGCAGCGCTGGGCCTGCCAATCCGATGAAAGAACCCCTCTAC
Organism: Erpetoichthys calabaricus; assembly: GCF_900747795.2. Classification (NCBI taxonomy): domain Eukaryota; kingdom Metazoa; phylum Chordata; class Cladistia; order Polypteriformes; family Polypteridae; genus Erpetoichthys; species Erpetoichthys calabaricus. The sequence goes on from NC_041396.2 coordinate 112,146,198, forward strand.
CCCACAATTCCTGTGATCCTCCATCAGGGATGACTATACCTTAGGCAGGTAAAACAACTTGGCAGGTGGGCCGTAGCACCAAGTGCCACATTTGAGTACCGAAAAAAGAAACAGAATAGGTGAGGGTTAGTACCAAATTATAACTATCATGTTACTTATGTTTTAGTGTTAATGACTAACAACAAAGATGCAGTCTGTACAGTTAATCAACAGCTCTAGTCAGGATATGCTAAACTGAAGTAGTGAGACTTCAGCCGGGATTTAAAAGCTGAGACTGAAGGGGCATCTTTTATAGCAGCAGGCAGACCATTCCACAGTTTAGGGGCCCTGTAACTAAAAGCTTGACCTCTCATTGTTATTTAATTAATTCTTGGAATCATAAGCAGACCGGCATCTTGAGGTCTTTATGTGCGCTCTGGTTTGTAAGTCATGATAAGTTCAGACAAGTAAGCCAGACCTTGGCCATTTAATGCTTTATATGTTAAAAGGAGGATTTTGAAATCTGCCCTAAACTTAACCGGGAGCCAGTGCAAGGATTTAAGAACTGGAGTTATGTGTTCGTATTTTCTTGTTCTTGTAATAATTCTTGCAGAAGCATTTTGGATTAACTTGAGGCTGTATAAAGAACAGTTTGAACATCCAGTGGACACTGCATTGCAGTAGTCAATCCTACTAGAAATAAATGCATGAATTAATTTCTCAGAATCCTGTTTATTTAGAAAGCTCCTTAATTTCCCAACATTTTTAAGATGGAAGAAACATGATTTGGACAACTTTGTAATATGCGCTTTAAATGACATGCTAGAGTCAAAGATAACTCCTAGACTGCGGGCTGATTAAGTAAAATTAATGGTGATTCCAACTGAGATAGATAGATAGATAGATAGATAGATAGATAGATAGATAGATAGATAGATAGATAGATAGATAGATAGATAGATAGATACTTTATTAATCCCCATGGGGAAATTCACATACTCCAGCAGTAGCATACTGATAAAAAACAATATTAAATTAAAGAGTTATAACAATGCAGGTAAAACAGACAATATCTTTGTGTAATGTTAACGTTTACTCTCCAGGGTGGAATTGAAGAGTCGCATAGTGTGGGGGAGGAATGATCTCCTCAGTCTGTCAGTGGAGCAGGACAGTGACAGCAGTCTGTCGCTGAAGCTGCTCCTCTGTCTTGAGATGATACTGTTCAGTGGATGCAGTGGATTCTCCATGATTGACGGGAGCTTGCTCAGTGCCCGTCACTCTGACACGGATGTCAAACTGTCCAGCTCTGTGCCTACAATAGAGCCTGCCTTCCTCACCAGTTTGTCCAGGCGTGAGGTGTCCCTCTTCTTTATGCTGCCTCCCCAGCACACCACCACGTAGAAGAGGACGCTCGCCACAACCGTCTGATAGTACATCTGCAGCATCTTATTGCAGATGTTGAAAGATGCCAGCCTTCTAAGGAAGTATATTTGGCTCAGTCCTTTCTTGCACAGATCATCAGTATTGGCAGTCCAGTCCAATTTATCATCCAGCTGCACTCCCAGGTATTTATAGGTCTGCACCCTCTGCACACAGTGACCTCTGATGATCACAGGGTCAATGAGGGGCCTGGTCCTCCTAAAATCCACCACCAGCTCCTTGGTTTTGCTGGTGTTCAGTAACAGTAACTTTAACAAAGTTCTTGATTAGGTTCCTATACTTCTCCTTCTGCCCACTCCTGATGCAGCCCACGCTGGCAGTGTTGTCAGCAAATTTTTGCACGTAGCAGTACTCCGAGTTGTAATGGAAGTCCGATATATATAGGCTGAACAGGACCGGAGAAAGTACAGTCCCCTGCGGCGTTCCTGTGCTGCTGACCACAATGTCAGACCTGCAGTTCCCGAGACTAACATACTGAGGTCGGTCTGTAAGATAGTCCACGATCCATGCCACCAGGTATGAATCTACTCCCATCTCTGTCAGCTTGTCCCTGAGGAGCAGAGGTTGGATGGTGTTGAAGGCGCTAGAGAAGTCCAGAAACATAATTCTTACAGCACCACTGCCTCTGTCCAAGTGGGAGAGGGATCGGTGTAGAATATAGATGATGGCATCCTCGGCTCCCACCTTCTCCTGGTATGCGAACTGCAGAGGGTTGCGGGCGTGGTGCACCTGTGGCCTCAGGTGGTGTAGAAGCAGCCGCTCCAAGGTCTTCATCACATGTGACGTCAGGGCAACAGGCCTGAAGTCATTCAGCTCACCAGGACGTGATACCTTTGGGACTGGAGTGATGCAAGATGTTTTCCAAAGCCTCAGGACTCTCCCCTGTTCCAGGCTCAGGTTGAAGATACGCTGTAGAGGACTCCCCAACTCCAATGCACAGGCCTTCAGCAGTCGTGGTGATGCTCCATCTGGACCCACTGCTTTGCTGGCATGAAGTCGCCTCAGCTCTCTGCTTACCTGGGCTGCTGTAATTGTGGGTGGGCGAAAACTCTGTCGTATGTTGGTATTGGCTGGAGGATGGGTGGAGGGTGTAGTACTCCAAGGTGAGAGTGGGTTAGGGTGGTCAAACCTGTTAAAGAAGTTGTTCATCAGGTTTGCTCTCTCCACGTCTCTCTTGATGGTGGCACCCCGCTTTGAGCTGCAGCCAGTGATGATCTTCATCCCATATCACACTTCCTTCATGCTGTTATTCTGCAACTTCTGCTTCAGCTTTCTCCTGTACTGCTCCTTCGCCGTCCCGAGCTGGACTCGGAGTTCCTTCTGCACGCGCTTGAGCTTATGCTGATCACCGCCTTTAAAAGCCCTTTTCTTCTGGTTCAAAAGGCCTTTGATGTCACTTGTAATCCATGGCTTGTTGTTAGCATAGCAGCGTACAGTTCTTACTGGACCTACAATGTCCATACAGAAGTTGATGTAGTCAGTAGTGCAGTCAACAACCTCCTCAATGTTCTCACTATATGATCCCTGCAGGATATCCCAGTCCGTAGTTCCAAAGCAGTCTCTCAGAGCCTGCTGTGCCTCAGGAGACCACTTCCTGAATGAGCGTGTGGTTGTAGGTAGCTCCCTCACCCTTGGTTTGTAGTGAGGCTGAAGCAGAACCAGGTTATGATCTGCTTTCCCAAGCGCAGGCAGTGGGGTGGCGCTGTATGCGTCTTTTAACGTTTGCATACAGTAGGTCAATAGTCCTATTTCCCCGGGTGTTACAATCCACATACTGGGAGAAGGCAGGTAATGTTTTGTCCAGCGTTACATGGTTAAAATTTACAGAGATTAGCACAAGCGCCTCTGGGTGCTGTGTTTGTAGTTTAGCAACAGCGGAATGGATGATGTCACCCGCTATCTTCACGTTCGCACGAGGAGGGATGTAAACAATAAAAACAATGACGTGTCCAAACTCTCTGGGCAAGTAATAGGGACACAGACTTACAGCCAACAGTTCGATGTCCCTGCAGCAAGAGGAGATTTTGATGTTTACATGTCCAGAGTTGCACCATGGTGTATTCACATAGACAGTGAGTCCTCCTCGTTTCCGCTTCCCACAGGTATTTGCGTCTCTGTCCGCTCTAACTGTGCTAAACCCAGGTAGCTCCACGTTAGCATCTGGGATACTAGTTGTTAGCCACGTGTCACATAAACACAACAAACTGCATTCTCTGAAGGTCCTGACATTTTTCACCAGCGCGGCCAGTTCGTCGATCTTATTTAGTAGTGAGTTCACATTTCCCAGGATCACAGAAGGCACCGAAGGCTTGTATCACCACTTCCTCGCTAGCCGCTTAGCCTTTAGCTTAGCGCCGGCTCTGCTGCCACGATACGACCTTCTTCCCTCGTTGGGTAAATAGGGAACCACACTGGCACAGGCCTTTGTTCTCAGCGCTTGAAGTTGACTACCTGAATAGACGAGTCTCAGCGAGTAAAAATCCATTTCCAAGTAGTAAAAAGTGTACAGGAAACGAGTCCACATAAAAGAAAGTGGTAGGAGTGATAAGAGAAATAGAGACAAAGGTATAAATATAAAGTCATACACGGAGCTGTTGGAAAGGCTGCCACTTGCGACAGCGCCCGAGTCATCATAGATGAAATGATGACAAAATATTGTTGTGATCAGTGTCATTCCCTCCAACAATTAACATCTGTTTTATCGGTGTTCAAAGACAAGTAGTTCTCATCCATCCACTCCTTTAATTTACTAACACAACTAATTAAAGACAACATCGGAGAAACTTCATTTCATCTAAATGAAAGGTATAACTGGGTGTCATCTGCATACGAGTGAAAATTAACATTATGTTTCCTAATGATAGATCCCAAATGGAGGCATGTAAATTGAGAATAGTAAAGGTCCCAGTACTGAGCCATATCTCACTTCTGTGTATAATGATGGAGTACTGTCAGCACATTTCTGTACATATTGGAATCGATTTGATAAATAAGAACTAAACCAAGCGAGCACAGTGCCTGTGAGCCCAACATCATTTTCTAGCCTGTGCAGTAAAATAGAATGTCAATGGCGTCAAATATTGCACTTAAGTCTAACAACATAATTGCAGTGGAGTTTCCTTCATCAGTGGATATCAGAATGTTGTTTACAACCTGCCTTAGTGCCGTTTCTGTACTATGACCAGTGCGAAAACCAGATTTGAATTTCTCAAATAAATTGTAATGTGTAAGGTGTGGCTAAAGCTGATTGGCAACTACTTTTTCTAGTATTTTAGAGAGAAAGGGTAAATTTGAAATGTCTCTATAATTATTTAGTATGTGTGGGTCAAGGTCTGACTTTTTAAGTAATGGTTTAATGACTGACACTTTTAGTGCATCAGGTACTGTGCCATGCAATAATGAACTATTGATAATGTTTAGAATAGGTGCTGCAAGAACATCCATTGCACTTTTTACTAGTTTTGTTGGCACTGGATCTAGGGAACAAGTAGTGGGTTTCATTTTAGAAATTAAAGTTAAGACTTCCTGCTCAGTTACAGGATTAAAATTAATTAAAGTGTTGAATGCAATGTGAGACAGGGTCTGCTAAGCTAGTATTTGGTTTGTATTGTGATGCAGAGATCTGGGATCTTATATTTTTGATTTTCTCATTGAAGAAGTTCATAAAGTCTGTACTGCTAGAATCTGTTGGTATTTTGCACTGTTGATCTGAATTTCCATTTGTTAATTTAGCCACTGTTCTAAACAGTACCCGAGGATTTTTATTATTGCTATCTATTAATGTAGAATAATATTCTGACCGAGCTTTAAAGAGGGCTTTTTTATAATTATTAACACTCTGTCCATGCAATTTGAAAGACATGTAGCTTTATTGTTCTCCATCTGCGCTCCAGTTTTCGACACTCTAATTTAAGAGCTCGGGTGGTCTCATTAAACCAGGGTGAGTTTCTATGTGCTTTGATCACTTTTGTTTAAGGGGAGCCACTGCGTCCAGAGCATCTCTCAAGGTCACCTTATAATGTGATGTTAGCTGATCTAAATTGTTTTCCACGTTTACATTTGATGTTAACTTATCTAAATGGTTTTCCACAATTACACTCGACTTGCTCAAAGTATGTATGAAATTGAAGTAGAATTAAAATCTAGATGTCGCACTGTCTTTGTTTTAATCTGTGCGTTGGCAAGGGCAGGACTAAATCAAATGTAATTAAGTAGTGATCGGAAATAATTTAATGGAGTAATATTTAAATTTTGAATTTCAGCTTTGTAAGTTATAATTAACTCTAATGTGTGGTTATGATTATGAGTTGGACCTTTGACAATCTGACAAAATCCTACTGAATTTAACAAATAAGTAAAACATTTGCTAAAAGTGTCAGTTTCCACATCAATGTGTACATTAAAATCCCCCATCAGTACTACGTGATCATAATTTATAGCCAAATCAGATAAAAGGTTGCTAAATTCAGTCATGAACAATGCATATGGCCCTGGTGGACTGTAGACTAGCACTATAATTGTGTTGGAATCTGTTTTAATATTTAAAATGAATGCCTCAAAGGATGTAAAGTCGACTAAATTTTTAGACGTGATTTGCATTTTGTTACAATGAATTATTTCATGGCCTCCTCATCGACCAGAATCTCTAGACTTATGAAGGAACGAGTATCCATCTGGTGACGCCTCAGCTAGGGGAACAGTGTCACATTTACTAAGCTAGGTTTCAGTGAGAAAACACAGATCAGATTTTGTACTTAATATAATATCATTTACCAAAACAGCTTTACTGCCAAGAGAGCGAATGTTCTATAAACAGCATTTAAAACTGCATGCTTCTTTCTGAACTGGTGATATATATTTTGTTTTAATTTGAAGTAAATTTTTATTACAGATGCTCCTGGTGGAGGGTCTGGTTTTATCCTTTGGTCTAATTATACACCTTATTTTTTGGTTATCAAGTAATTTAAGGTTTGCATCAAGACTAAATTTACTGGATGCCCCACGACAAGGATTATGGGTAACAGCTTCAGGATAGTAACAGGTGGGAAAAGCAGCCTTTGATTTAAGATCACATGACTGTGGCCTAGATGGTGCTCTAATCAGTCAGCCAGGCAGTTTTGCTGCCATATTTTGGGATAATACATAAGATCCCCTCCAGTTATGATGAAGACCATCTCTTTTGAAAAATCCAGGCCTTTCCCAAAAATCATCCCATTTGTTCACAAATGCTATGCTTTTATTTGCACACCAGGTTCCTAGTCAGCAGTGAAGGGAATGCAATCTGCTATAAATCACATCCCCTCTATATAATCTTGGTAAGGGGCCAGATACAACTAAATGCCGACATTTTCTTTTAGCTTTGGTGCATAGAGAGATGAAGTTCCTCTTTAATACCTCATACTGCTGTGAATAAATATCATTAGTGCCGACATGCAGCAATAAGGTAGATACTTCATCATTGGTGACACAATCCAATGATGCCTCTATGTCAGAAATCTTGGCCCCTGCGAGGCATAACCAAAGTAAAAAAAAATAAAAAATCATTCAATTTACATGTTGCTGTCAATGCGTTACAAACCCAAGCTCAAATGTCAATCAACAGAAAGTTGACATGTATTCTTGTATGGTGCAGAGGTAAGAACTACTGCCTTTTAAACAAAAGGTTTTGGGTTTGAGGCTGGGCTCTCTGTGTTTTGAGTAATGAGCTGCTATATTACTTTTATTCTCTCAGTCACATTCATGTGGTACAATAGACTTGCCTCTCCATCTCTGAGTTGATGGCGTTTATCTCCATTTTTTCACATAAGCAGCGATGGCTACAGTTGCGCTGCTGTGGTTGATGCTTGCTCAGAACTATTTGTTGTACCGGTAATCAAAGATACAATGTCCCATGACCGCTATCAGACTACCATACGGCATTTACACTTTGAAAACAAAGACACCCATGCATAACATGTGAAAAACAACAGGTTTGCTACCATTTCGGACATCTGGCAACGTTTTGTTGAGAACTGTGTTTTGAGTTACAACGCAAGGGCAAAGACTTTGAGTCATAAAGCTTATGGAGCCATTTATGGACAAAGGCAGAACCATAACAACAGATAGCTTCATCACAGCACTTTCGCTGGCTAATGGACTGCTGCACCGCAAAATGACTCTTGGCACCGTAAGTAAAATGGGACTTCCACCTACAGCTAAAGTCACTTTAGTACGTAAGCGATTCGCCATGCTAGTGTTTAGATCTGGCAGTGCCATGCTGCTGGTGTATGTGCCCAAAAAAAGAAGCCTTTGATTTCAGTCTGTAACAGCTGGTGTAAAGTTATGCTACTTGTAAAAGATATCTCTGAAGGGATAAAAGCAGACACAAATGCTGGTGAACCATGCCTTCTTAGTATCTTGTTTTCACTTGAATTTTTTGTTATTCAGTTTTAATCTCTAATAAAAGTACACTTGTTTTGGTTATACCTTTTGAGAAAGTGTTTATTTTATATTCCAGAAACCACTTGAATTAGATCAAATCTGTCTCTGCCTCTCTTGCACATGCACACACACATTCATACATGAAAATGTCACCATTTGAAAACTCTGCCATTTGAACGAGTTGTCATTTGAACATGTTTTTTTTTCCATCTTGCCTGTATTCTGCGTTATGGAGCATGGTACTGAAAATACAGACAGACTTCTTTTTGGGCGCATACACTGTCATTATGGCACTGCCAGATCTAAACACTAGTGTGGGGAGTTGCTCATGTACTGAAATGACTTTAGCTGCAGGTGGAAGTCCCATTTTACTTTATGGTGCCAAGCAGAGTTGTGTTGCGGTGCATCAGTTTATTAGCCAGCGAAGGCGCTGTGAAGAAACTGTCTGTTGTTACGGTTCTGCCTTTGTCCAGAAATGGCTCCACAAGCTTTATGACCATAGACTTGGAAAGTCTTTGCCTCTGGGTTGTAACTCAAAACACAGTTCTCAACAAAACATTGCCAGATGTCCAAAATCGCAGCAAACCTGTATGTAGCTGCGTTTTTCCAAAATTACCCAAAGTTCAGCAGCTTTAACTTAAAAAATGGGATTCAACAAAAGCCTGATGCGCCAAAATGATTCCACAGGCAAAATATAGTTTTTAAATGTTTTAGTTAAAATTCAAAGTAAAACAAAGTTCACACAAAAAAGAAGAAATTAAAATAGCAAAAAAAGAAAAAAAAAATTCTTAATAAAAGTTCAAAGCTTAAATCTTGCTACATTTCAAATCGTTAGAATCACTTCAAAAAAAGGTTTCTGAACCACTTCAAAATGACGTTCAGAAAACTGTATGCCTATCCCATTTCTGAGTTGAAAATGGGTCTTTTAAGTCCCTGTTTACTGGGACCTGTTCTGAACAACAACTGACTCAATTATCACACTGTATCTTAGTTATAGCAAGAAAGTTCTCTTACTAACTTATAGGGGGAAAAGACTATACCATTGTCTATTACTATGAAAGAAATTTATATTCTATTCAAATTAAGCAAACATTAATATGAGTTTAACTCAAACCTTTAACTTACACTGTCGTTTTTCAGATATTCTTTGTTGTGAAAGTGCAAATGCCACATGATACTGATAGTGGTTACAGGACATCATGTCTTTGATTGCCAGTACAACAAATAGTTCTGACCAGGCATCAACCACAGCAGCAACTGTGGTCATCACTGCTGTTGTGAAAAGAATGGAGATAAACGCCATCAACTCAGAGAGGGAGAGGCAAGTTCACTGTAAAACGTGAATGTGACTGAGAATAAAACTGAATAATAAAAAAAGGTGCTAACTTTTACAAGTGGCCAAAATTTACACCGGGTGTTACAGACTCAAATCAAATGTATGTTTTTATTATATTATTATAATAATAGCAGCTCACTACTCAAAACACGGAGCACCCAGTCTCAAACCTGGAACCTTTTGGTTATAAGGCAGCAGATTTTACCTCTGCACCATCCAAAAATACATAACAACTTTCTCTCAATTGACATTTGAGGTTGGTTTTTTAACTCATTGACAGCAACATGTAAATTGAATTTTTTTTAAATTTTGGTTATATTCTTGAATAAAAGTGCATGTGTTTATTTGATATTTGGACTAAAGTCTTCACACATTATACACTTCACGTCATTATTAGTATAACATAGAAAAATTTTCTGCTTAAGGTATGTGTTCAGCATTTCTTGCCTTGCATTTCCTTTCACCCAACATTTACACAGATCGTTGTAGACATGGAACACACATGAAATGTATGTACTCCAAATAATGATATATTATTTACCCTATACAACTCCAGGCACCTCACACCCAGATAAACATGCTTGCGCTCTGAGAATTTTGTGACTGACTCGGCTCCATTGGTGGGGTAGATGGGATAGCAGACTGCTTGCTGCTTGTGCTGATCGACATGTTTGCAAAACAAAAGATGCTGATGGAGAGGTGCGAAGGGATTTAAGGTGGCCCGGGATTATGAGTTTTTTCGTAGGCTTCAAGGATTCTAGTATTAAACAGAAAGATGAGCTAAACCCAGCTTTTGAACTGGGATCTCAGGGCTGCATTATAAGAGGGATTATTCTCATTTTGTTAAAGGGGCTTCCTGGAAGATTATGGTTTGCCTTCTCAGGGTTGAGATAGAAGGACAATGTTTACAATAAATGCCTATGCCCTGGATGATCCTACTAAAGGCCAGGTCACATTGCATGATTTTTCTAGCAATTTTCTGTCTTCTAGTTAATTTACATAATCTTAGCGTGTCGTGGAAGAAATGGCACACTCCAGAAACATATCTCCAGTAAGCTCGTCCAACCAGCCTGCAACTTGTCTCGGGATTTCATCTTTAGTTGAAGGGCAGGCTATGTGCATGACAGCTGAACCAATGGGTAAATATAATTAGGTACAAGGTACCTGGGTGTTTCAGACCTCGCAATAGAAGAGTGGCTCATCTTCTGGTGTCTTGTGTTATATGTACCATGACAGAATGAAAAAAGAACAAATAATAGGCAGAGATTGTGGCTGAACTTGCCATACCCATAAATCTTTTGTATACCGCTGGCGTCATCAGACAGCACGATATTGGCAATCAAATAAAAGGAATGGTCTCATGATACTTTGGAAATGTTAAACTGTGCTCAAAAGCCATCATGCAATATTGTACTTTGACATCCCCAGCAATTTCTAGTTGTGTAAATTGACATACTTGAGCGACAGTGGTGGATTGTAATGCAGGTCACTGGGGCACCATCACCCTCCAAATATTTTAAAAACTCTAATTAGAAAAATAAAAAATTATTTATATTTATTGAAATAAATGTGTTTATTTGCACAAAATACCCAGTGTCTGACTTGCATTAGATTAAATTCTGTGTGAATACCTATATTTCCTGAGTTAAGGGTGCCAACCAAATTCGAGTGTATACAAATCCTTGATCTTTTGGCAAGCAGGTGACATGAGGTTGCCCTTTAATTGGTTGCTTTCAGATTTTTCCAGGGATGTAACTCTCTGTGCTCTGGACACTCCCACATTTATTGACCGCAATTTAGTATTGTTTTAGGCTTTTTTAATCTAATGTTATTGGACAATTGTTGATGCACTATTTCATGTTCACGTCAATAGTTCACACTGTACCCCTGCCGTTAATGTTACTACAGATGAGTGAGTGTGACTTTATGGAGATGGCAACTTCATGTGGAAATTCAGAAATCAAAGAATATTTGGTTATTTCTTTAATGAAACACACCTTCATAAATCGTACACTTGAAAGAATAAAGAAATGAGATGAAGGACAAGCCTAAAGTAGCTGCAGTCATCTTGACAACAGCATGAAGCCACATTTTTTTTGGCAGGCCTGAAGGAAAAGAGAACAAAATGTATGTTCAAGGAAATAGAAGTATCCTGATTGAAAAGGGAGAATAAGATTTAGGTTAAACTTGTCCTGTTGGTGTAGTACAAGATGGGTTGGGGGGGGAGTTATGTTTTAAGATGTGGTGGACTGTGTTTTTTACAATGTGAATTTGTGCCTAGGTGAGGTAAGCCTAGCAAACTTGTCTAGGACTGGGTAGACTGGCAGCAAGTATAGAATAAAATTAGGGTGGGGATGACTCTATGGGTGTGGTAAATGATAAACTGGAATGCAAGACTTGAGAAAAATCAGAGGCCTAGTGATTGTCCATCCATCCATCCATTTTCCAACCCGCTGAATCCGAACACAGGGTCACGGGGTTCTGCTGGAGCCAATCCCAGCCAACACAGGGCACAAGGCAGGAACCAATCCCAGGCAGGGTGCCAACCCACCACAGCCTAGTGATTGTATGATGTGGAATAATGGACTACAGCAGAAAGGGCTAAAGAGTGGCACTCTATTAGCAGAGGCAGAACAAGATTTGGATTGGACTTGTGGATTGGATATGTTATAGGACAGACGGTAGTCCACGTTATTGGAAGGTTATGGAGGTGGGGGTAAAGATATTATGGTATGGGTTTTGGCAGAATGGGGAACTGGGCAAGTTCTCAGAGGACTGGGCAATTTAGAGACAGGTGTAGTATAAAATTTGGGTGGCAGGTACACCTGTTCTTTTCCACATCTATAGGTCAAGTTGTAGCAGGTGCCTCACATACTATTGTCCCGTAGTCAGTTTGCATCTCCTTAGGGTGTACATCAGGAAATGGGTTGCTGAGGGTTCCCCAAAAAATGGGGAAACACACCATTAATCAAAGGCACACTGTGGATGGGACGGTTGGAGCTGAAGATGATTTAACTGGGAAAGAAGGGGAAGAGAGAGACATTGAGCGGTGGAGCAAGGAGAAGCAGCGAGTTAGCACCAAGAATTCACCTGCGTGCCACCTGCTAAAAGAAGGTCTTATTTAACTGAGGGATACAAGGGAGACATGTCCCTGAAGACATCGACCTGAGTGATCAACCTTTGAGACTGGTAAGATAGAACATTTTTGTTATTGGCATTGGCTGACAGCGTACTCCGTGGGGCTTCCAGCATTTCACCGTGCTCATGAACTGTAAGGACAGTGATCCAATTTGGGGAAACCAGGTTATCTCAGGCGAGAACATCTCGCACCCTAATCTGTAAAAGTTGGTCTTTGATTCTTGTTATGTACTTGTTTTTTTTGGGAGGGGGGATTACATAAACAGCTGTCTTGTCTGTTAATATGGAAATATACCTTTTTTTTCTTTCATTGCTTTAATGCTTGTTATTTTATGCCGATCTGGGGCATGTGGTAAATGGGGCGTAAATAAGGACGAGCGTTGGTCACATTACCCCGAAAGATTTCGATAATAAACTGCTTTTCCCTAGCAATATTCTGATTGTGCAGCGGCCCGGGGATGAGTTGTTCTCCTGGGGCAGTGGTACAAAGTTATGGGAAGAAAAGGGGGACTGCGGATGTCATGGACTGAAATTTTGGATCACAGTTAAAATGGAAAAGCTGGCATCAGATTGGGAAAGCATGGTAGAAAGGCTATAATACATTTTGGCCTGGATTTGTTCTATGGGTCTGCTACTGGACAGGCCCAATGCACGATGACACTATGATAAGGACCACGAGAGCATGTGGAATGACCAGATAGACAGATATGAAAGGTGCACTATATAATTGATAAGATGTTAAAGGCACTATATAGTAATGCTGATTCTGCTTTTTATTGCTAAATTCCTCAAGCATTCTGATGTATATACTTTTTTATTAAAAAGTTTCTAATTCTGTTGTTTATTTTTACTGAAATGTTCAAATAATGTAAGCATTGAAGTGCAATGGTTTCCTTGTTTCAGTTTGTCCCTCAAAGAACTGCGGCCTCACCCAAATCTGATTCACCAGCTGCCACTGTCAACAATGAGATTAGCAACTGCAGTCATTGAATTAGGGGGAGTGCAGTTTCGTGCTGTACAACTTATAGTCTATGATATTTTATGTCCACTGGAAATCTGAAGGAGTTTGTAGCCTTAATGTTACTTCTTCACCAAAACACAAGAATGAGATCTGAACAAAATAGCAGTACTGTAAAAACAGTATTCAGTGAAGTTCATTAAGACCATTTATATCCTGAATGATTGTGTTTATTTGCAAGTAGTACTATGCATTGGTTCAGCAAAGTCACAAATTTACAAGTAAGGAGTGTGTCTGTTTGTAGGTCATTCCATTCAAATTCTAATCTGTTCTTCAACCTCTTTTGTTCTGTGTAGATGAGAAGACTGCTGCAGTGCCCAGGAAGTGCTCAGTACACAGAAGAGCAATGGATTCAAACATCATCCATTTGTCCTTAGACCTTTCTTCATTCAGTGGAATTATTCTTAGTCCAGAACAAAAAGCTGCCCTGCAGAAATCAATGGTGATTTTGAAGAGAGATTATAAATTTAACCGGGTTTTATTTTGGGGCAGAATATTAGGAACTAAAACAGATTATTTTATAGTGAAAGGGCTTGGAAGTGATGAACTGAGAAGCAAGGCTTTTTTATACAGGTATGGAAAAACATTTTGATATATTGTAAGTATATATGTTAAACATCCTGAACAAAGCATTCTAAGTAAAAATAAGAATTAGGTTGCCTTGATACATAGCTGTGTCTTTCAACACCAAGGAAGCTTAGAGAAATTGGAATTCTGGAAGCTTTAATCCTATTTCTTAGAGTATTGTGTGACACCATGATGATACCGACATTTACCAAATACAAACTCCCCTCATCCAGAGTGTCTATTTTCAGCTCATTTATTTATTTGCTGCAGAGGAAGTTGCATTTCAAAACTATGCTGGGATAACAATAGCACTACACAGTTTACTTGAAATTCATAAATGGATGTCTAGGGGAAATTGTTGCATTAAATATGGTAACTTATAGAGGTCAGATACTTTTAATTTTGTGAATAAGTGGTTTTTGTTAGTGAAGAGCCAAGTGCGTTGGCAGGTGTATAAAAAATGGCAGTGGATGAAACATCATTGGAAAATTGGGACTAGAATATGGTGTACTGTATTTAGGAGCAATAGGTGGATGGATTTACATTCAAAATCAATTTAGTACTCACTTTGCATTTAGCAACACCAATAATTAATACAATCTATAGTTAAGTCTCCAACTTTGTTCTTTTCTATACATTTCTTGGTGTACATTAGACTCATTTAAATGTAACTGAACCTCATTTGCTTAGGAAACATAATACCACTATGGGGGCAAGCCTTTGGCGCCCAACCCCCAGTTGCGGTCAGTCTGCTGCTTGCGTTGTGAAGAGGGGGGCTGAAAGCACCCCAAGGAGATGTGGTCGCTCCTCCGAAACCCCCTTTAAAATGGTGATACAATAGGAAAAAAATAGTTTTTTTAACCTCCTCTTTGCTCGATGAGCTGCTGGATTGCTGCTGCTGCTGTGCTACATTCTGCATCTCATGTGGCGCTTCGAACATTTAAAAGCCTGTACAGCAGCTGTCCTACTCTTTGTGTTTTATTTCAGGGCCCCGGACGTGGTTAAATCTCTTGGCACAAAGTCTCGTCTCACAGATATTTTGTAGTTTATAATTTAAAAATGGAATAAGAATCTCAAAATCTAATAACATCACATTAAAGTCTGATAAATTCTGAAAAGAATGATACCAAACATATATATGAAGGTTTTAAAATAAGCCCGAATTTAAAGAGTGGCAAAAAAGTGACATAAAAGCATTGCTCTTTTAGGCTTAGGATTTTATATTTATATATATATATATATATATATATATATATATATATATATATATATATGAGTAGATTTATAATATCATTAATAAGCAAGAGGATTACAGGATAAATGTCTATGTATCGACACAAAAGATGAGATATAAGACACTCACTTGGTGAGTTAGCCAGATGTTATGTGAACAGGTATTCTGAGATAATATGAAGACTTTGCTTGCAGTGTCCACTTGTTTGCATTCACCCCAAGGTCCAGCATTAGGATCTTACGCTGTTGGCTGTGTCCTCTGCAGCTTCATAGGGATATGTATATGTGTGTTTTTTAATTTACTTATACTGTATGTCTTCTTGCTCTGAAAACCTGCATTGTAAGTAAATAAAGCCTTGTCGAAGGCACAGCCACTAATAAGAATGTACAGTCACACAGGCTGAAATCCTGACAACATTCCCTTTGGCTTGTTATCCACTTTGGTTAGAATAACCATGAATGCTGCATACAAGAAGGTGCTGGAGTTACACTCATTGGGAATTCATTTTTGCTTTCAAACGGAACTGCTATAGGTCTCCAAATTCTATATTACAGATTTCAATATGTCATTTTGTCTGTAGTTTGTATGCATGTTTAGCAGTGGAGGGTGAAATGGAAAGTGTGAGCCATTGGAGCAGCAAGAAAAGATGTGTTCAGGGTGGAAGAGTGTTGGAAAATGCTGAAGGAGATGGAGTAGCAGACATGAGGCCATGTCACGCTGCAACATGTATCATTAAAGACAAAGACAATAGCCACTGCAGTGCTGGTTCTGTAAAAAAAAAAAAAAAAAAAAAAAAAAACAAGTCTACTGAGATTTAAAGAATATGCAAGAATGAATGTATTTGGTTTGCGGACCAATGAGTAATTCTGCTGAAACAAAATGTTACCAGCTCCAGAGTAAATCACAGTTAATGGCTGCCAACTGCACCAAAGATGGGCACTCTTTTCAGAGTATAAACATCGTTTAATATTTTTTATTAAATTAGGGATAATGTTTATTGAGACCAAATGCTAGGCAGACATTAAAATGTTCAATTCCAAATGCATCTCAAACAACTTCTCTTTCATTCAGTTTGGATAAATAGCATAGATCAGGAGTAATGTGCACAAGATAACTTTTCAGAACATTAGAAAAATTTTGACAAGAACACGACATTCAGCCCAACAAAACTCATCAACCCCATTTTTATTTAATTCCTCTAAAATAACACTAAGTCAAGTTGCAAAATGTCCCTAAAGCCCTACTGCCCGTTACCCTACTCGGTAGCTTGTTCAATGTGTCTATAGTTTTCTGTGTAAAGAAAACCTTCCCAACATCTGTGCAAAATTTACACTTCACAAGTTTGCAACTGTGTCCCGGTGTTCTTGTTGAGATCATCTCTTATATATATTTCTCTTCTGGTTCGTCCTGCTTCCACTTCAAAACCAGTCCCACCCACACGCAGCCGACACAACATTTCTCGATTCCTATTCGTCCTCTTTCAAACCCCTCCCCATGCTGCATTGGGACTCCAGACCAGCAGTGCAAACACTGTCATGCACTATACTGGCCTGCTGAGTATAATACATCCAACAAGTACTCGAGGTGCTGCCACAACAGTAAAGTAGCTTTACCACCTTTACAGGAGCCACCTGTGTCTTTACAACAGCTTCTTACACAGCAAATATCAGAAGCTAAAAATTATTGTGAACACATTCGAGAATACAACTCTTCTCTAGCGTTTGCTTCCATGGGTGCACAGATAACTCAACCTCCTGGCCACGGACCATACTGTTTTAAAATACACGGGCAAATTAATCACCAAATTTCTCCACTATATGCTAACACTTCTTCCTCTCCAGGATATGGACAGTTGTATGTTTTTGACACAAAACAAGCTACGAAGTACGCTTACAAAATAAAGCAAACTCTGCCTACAGCGAAAATGTACTTCTCCAGCTAGATTCCATGCTCAGAACCATCAACCCCTTCACTAAATCATACAAACACATGCATGAAATCGCTCAGTCCAATCCAACAGCATCTGTACGAACAGTACGTCGTAGATGTGTATGTTAAAACAGAGGGCGGGTGTCTCAACTATCTCAGATTACATCAACAAGATCTGCGTGTGATCAGACGCACTGCAAGCAAACGCTGAAAATAACAACGTACGTGTAGGCAAAACGATCATATTACCATCCACATTTCCAGGAAGTCCAAGATACATACAACAAAACTATCACGATGCCATGGCCATAGTACGTAAATTCGGAAAGCCTGATTTATTTATTACTTTCACATGTAATCCTGCTTGGCTGGAAATTCTACATGCACACTGTGTCTTTCAAGAAGTATTTATTTCTTCTTGATTTCTGAATTCCTTTCTCGACGTTTTCCGTTCCTATTCTTACACTGCCGTATGCTACTGCAGGCGTCAGCTAGTTGTAAAGTATGGATGCTCCAATCAATCGGCCGATGATCTAAATTGGCTGATTTTCATAAAAAAAGATTTGATCGCTGCGGTGGGTTGGCACCCTGCCCAGGATTGGTTCCTGCCTTGTACCCTGTGTTGGCTGGGATTGGCTCCAGCAGACCCCCGTGACCCTGTGTTCGGATTCAGCGGGTTGGAAAATGGAGGGATGGAAGACTTGATCGGTGATCAGTAAAAAGGCTGATCACAAAAATCGATATTTTCAGCCCATGCTTTTCTAAGCTTTACAGTAATTTAGTTGTAGTGCTCCTTTACACAAGGTATTACAGAAGATGAGCCAGCGTACGTCTTTTTTTTTTTTTGCAGAAAGAGCAGTGAGTTGAAGTTTGTTTTATCACTGAATGAGAGGAGAGTGTTATATTAGCCTTTACATTAAAGAAAGTGGAATAATAAACTGGAAAAGCAAATCAGAGAAGTCATCCTGTGCAACTAAGCAAACTGCAAGAAAAACTATTGTAAGAAATTCAGACCTATATTTTGTCCTTTAATTTAAAATGGACACTGCTTGAGTTTGGACACCGAGCTTGTTTAAAATGCAGAAGCTTACAGTTTTAATTGGAACAAGAAAAGATAAAAACGAATTTGAAATTGCTGCTTGGAAAACAATTTTTTTTAAAGATTTGTACTGTGTTTATGCTGTAAGTTGTTGCTATGTGTCATACTGCATACGTTTTGGTAAGAAACAAGCACTACACAATTAAATTGGAAATCCATATTTTATAATTTATCTAGTTGATACACTGAAGAAAAAAAACCAAACCTGTATAAATATAATAAATGTATATTTTAACAGCAAAAAGCTGTAGTGCAATTAATGATTTAAAAAGATTAAATCATATAAATGCATGTATACTTACATTTAAGCAGCAATTAATTGTGTGAAAAAAATCTATATTATGTAGAAATTTTGTTGTTGTCAGAAACATGGTGAAAACTACTGTTTTTAATTGAGCCTTGTTTCAGTAAGGTACATTACAGAAAAAAAATAAACAATATGACAGCTTGTAATTATGAGATGCATTTCCTTTTATGCCATATGTATTATGGATAAATATTTTTGTACACATTTTATTAGTTAAAATGATGAACTTTAAGGAAATTTTATTTTAGTATTTGATGGTCACTGAACAATAAATAAGCCTACAGAATTTTATTTTGTTAATAAAAAAAATGAATAGTGAACACCAATGTTCTATAAAATACACTTTAATATAGGAAATAAAACTACTATTTGTCTGATTATGCAGGAGATTACCATAAAACATTTTTTAAATGGATCGGCCAATCAAGTAACATGAAATCGGTGATTGGTACTGGACTTAAAAAACCTGACTAGAGCATCTCTATTTTAAAGTAACAATCCTGATCTACTGTACTATCTCCCTTTATACCTTTACACACTTCAATCATATCACCTCTTTTTCTTCTTTTGCTTAAACTGACAAGGCTCAGCTCTTTTAATCTTTGCTCATCGCTCATAAGCTACACTCCTAGAATCGGCCTAGTTGCTCTTCTCTTGATGTTTTCTAGCACATCATGTCTACAGAAATCAAAGCTGCACAAAGCACTTCTAGTGGCATATCAGTACTACTTTGAGAGCCCCTGCAATATTGGAGGTGGGGGGTCCCACCCTAAAAAATAAACAATAGAACCCTGATTTAACGCTCCCACATTTAGTGCTTTCACACATTTAACAAGTGCTCTTCTCTGAAGGAGTGTAAGTCTTTTAAGCTTTTGTTTACATGGTATATAACCGTGTATAAGGTATAAGGACTTTGTTAAATGGTGCAACACAACCCACCTATAACTGAACATCAGCAAAACCAAGGAGCTGGTGGTGGATTTTAGGAGGACCAGGCCCCTCATGGACCCCGTGATCCTCAGAGGTGACTGTGTACAGAGGGTGCAGACCTATAAATACCTGGGGGGGGTAAACATTAACATTATATAAAGTTACTGCCTGTTATACCTGCATTTTTATCACTCTTTAATATTGTTTTTATTAGTATGCTGCTGCTGGATTATGTGAATTTCCCATTGGGATTAATAAAGTATCTATCTATCTATCTATCTATCTATCTATCTATCTATCTATCTATCTATCTATCTATCTATCTATCTATCTATCTATCTATCTATCTATCTATCTATCTATCTATCTATCTATCTATCTATCTATCTATCTATCTATCTATCTATCTATCTATCTATCTATCTATCTATCTATCTATCTATCTATCTATCTATCTATCTATCTATCTATCTATCTATCTATCTATCTATCTATGTGACTATCCTGAATTTCACTAGCCCAATTTTTGTCTTGTATGTTTTTTTTTTGACTGCTCAGCAAAATTTTGCAGCTTATCCAAAAATGTCTATCCCAAATGTGCTCCACATGCAATAAATAAATTAAACAATTTTGTCAGACAAATACAGACTAAAAGATGCTGGTTGCAAATGTGTTTGCTCAAAATGGCAAGGAAGAGTATTCAGCATTGAGCACATTCATCTCTGCTGGTGTTTTGTACACAGAAAGAAGGGGCCCAAAGGACAGTAAACAGGACTGGTGAGAGTGAGGAGGACAGTTTGGATGTCATTAAGAGTGTATTGTAAATATATTCCATTTTCCATCCATCCATCCATTGTCTCCCGCTTATCCGAGGTCGGGTCGCGGGGGCAGCAGCTTGAGCAGAGATGCCCAGACTTCCCTCTCCCCGGCCACTTCTTCTAGCTCTTCCGGGAGAATCCCAAGGCGTTCCCAGGCCAGTCGAGAGACATAGTCCCTCCAGCGTGTCCTGGGTCTTCCCCGGGGCCTCCTCCCGGTTGGACATGCCCGGAACACCTCACCAGGGAGGTGTCCAGGAGGCATCCTGATCAGATGCCCGAGCCACCTCATCTGACTCCTCTCGATGCGGAGGAGCAGCGGCTCTACTCTGAGTCCCTCCTGGATGACTGAGCTTCTCACCCTATCTTTAAGGGAAAGCCCAGACACCCTGCGGAGGAAACTCATTTCAGCCTCTTGTATTCGCGATCTCGTTCTTTCGGTCACTACCCATAGCTCATGACCATAGGTGAGGGTAGGAACATAGATCGACTGGTAAATTGAGAGCTTCGCCTTGCGGCTCAGCTCCTTTTTTACCACGACAGAGCGATGCAGCGCCCGCATTACTGCGGATGCCGCACCGATCCGCCTGTCGATCTCACGCTCCATTCTTCCCTCAGTCGTGAATAAGACCCCGAGATACTTGAACTCCTCCACTTGGGGCAGGATCTCGCTACCAACCCTGAGAGGGCACTCCACCCTTTTCCGGCTGAGGACCATGGTCTCGGATTTGGAGGTGCTGATTCTCATCCCAGCCACTTCACACTCGGCTGCGAACCGATCCAGAGAGAGCTGAAGATCACGGCCTGGTGAAGCAAACAGGACAACATCATCTGCAAAAAGCAGTGACCCAATCCTGAGCCCACCAAACTGGACCCCCTCAACACCCTGGCTGCGCTTAGAAATTCTGTCCATAAAAGTTATGAACAGAATCGGTGACAAAAGGCAGCCCTGGCGGAGTCCAACTCTCACTGGAAACGGGTTCGACTTACTGCCGGCAATGCGGACCAAGCTCTGGCACCGATCGTACAGGGACCGAACAGCCCTTATCAGGGGGGCCGGTACCCCATACTCTCGGAGTACCCCCCACAGGATTCCCCGAGGGACACGGTCAAATGCCTTTTCCAAGTCCACAAAACACATGTAGACTGGTTGGGCAAACTCCCATGCACCCTCCAGGACCCTGC
Organism: Erpetoichthys calabaricus; assembly: GCF_900747795.2. Lineage (NCBI taxonomy): Eukaryota > Metazoa > Chordata > Cladistia > Polypteriformes > Polypteridae > Erpetoichthys > Erpetoichthys calabaricus. The sequence goes on from NC_041396.2 coordinate 112,167,595, forward strand.
TAAGGGTATAGAGCTAGTCCACTGTTCCGCAACCAGGACGAAAACCACACTGTTCCTCCTGAATCCGAGGCTCGACTATCCGATGGACCCTCCTCTCCAGGACCCCTGAATAGACTTTTCCAGGGAGGCTGAGGAGTGTGATCCCTCTATAGTTGGAACACACCCTCCGATCCCCCTTCTTAAAGAGGGGGACCACCACCCCGGTCTGCCAATCCAGAGGCACTGTCCCTGATGTCCATGCGATGTTGCAGAGGCGTGTCAACCAAGACAGCCCTACAACATCCAGAGCCTTGAGGAACTCCAGGCGTATCTCATCCACCCCCGGGGCCCTGCCACCAAGGAGTTTTTTGACCACCTCGGTGACCTCAGTCCCAGAGATGGGGGAGCCCACCTCTGAGTCCCCAGGCTCTGCTTCCTCATTGGAAGGCATGTTAATGGGATAGAGGAGGCCTTCGAAGTACTCCCCCCACCGACCCACAACGTCCCAAGTCGAGGTCAGCAGCGCACCATCCCCACCATATACAGTGTTGACACTGCACTGCTTCCCCTTCCTGAGACGCCGGATGGTGGACCAGAATCTCCTCGAAGCCGTCCGAAAGTCGTTCTCCATGGCCTCCCCAAACTCCTCCCACGCCCGAGTTTTTGCCTCAGCAACCACCAAAGCCGCATTCCGCTTGGCCTGCCGGTACCTATCAGCTGCCTCCAGGGTCCCACAGGACAAAAGGGTCCTGTAGGACTCCTTCTTCAGCTTGACGGCATCCTTCACCGCCGGTGTCCACCAACGGGTTTGGGGATTGCCGCCACGACAGGCACCGACCACCTTACGGCCACAGCTCCGGTCAGCTGCCTCAACAATAGAGGCACGGAACATGGCCCATTCGGACTCAATGTCCCCCACCTCCCTCGGGACATGGTCGAAGTTCTGCCGGAGGTGGGAGTTGAAGCTACTTCTGACAGGGGGTTCTGCCAGACGTTCCCAGCAGACCCTCACAACACGTTTGGGCCTACCACGCCTGACCGGCATCCTCCCCCACCATTGAAGCCAACTCACCACCAGGTGGTGATCAGTTGACAGCTCCGCCCCTCTCTTCACCCGAGTGTCCAAGACATGTGGCCGCAAGTCCGACGACACGACCACAAAGTCGATCATCGAACTGAGGCCTAGCGTGTCCTGGTGCCAAGTGCACATATGAACACCCCTATGCTTGAACATGGTGTTCGTTATGGACAATCCGTGACGAGCACAGAAGTCCAATAACAAAACACCGCTCGGGTTCAGATCGGGGGGGCCATTCCTCCCAATCACACTCTTCCAGGTCTCACTGTCATTGCCCACGTGAGCATTGAAGTCTCCCAGCAGAACGAGGGAGTCCCCAGAAGGTATGCCCTCTAGCACCCCCTCCAGGGACTCCAAAAAGGGTGGGTACTCTGAACTGCTATTCGGTGCATACGCACAAACAACAGTTAGGACCCGTCCCCCCACCCGAAGGCGAAGGGAGGCTACCCTCTCGTCCACCGGGGTAAACCCCAATGTACAGGCTCCAAGTCGGGGGGCAATAAGTATGCCCACACCCGCTCGGCGCCTCTCACCGGGGGCAACTCCAGAGTGGTAGAGAGTCCAGCCCCTCTCAAGAAGATTGGTTCCAGAGTCCAAGCTGTGCGTCGAGGTGAGTCCGACTATATCTAGCCGGAACCTCTCAACTTCGCGCACTAGCTCAGGTTCCTTCCCCTTCAGAGAGGTGACATTCCACGTCCCAAGAGCCAGCTTCTGTAGCCGAGGATCGGACCGCCAAGGTCCCCGCCTTCGGCCACCACCCATCTCACACTGCACCAGACCTCCTTGGCCCCTCCCATAGGTGGTGAGCCCATGGGAAGATATTCCATTTTTTTTTTTTTTATTTATTTATTTTTTTTTTTTACTAATCTCTCTATTATAAAAAAAATCTTGGGAGAGAAAGACTAGGGAGACGACACGTGATCTTCACGTGAAGATCACGGAAGACACTTAAAAGACCCGCGAGACGAAAAAGATTGGCCACGGAGCGTCTCGCGGTGGCCTTAAACATGAGACCTTGACCGAGGACCGTCTTGCGGGGACGTAGAACATGACATTCTTGCAAGACACACCCTACTTACAACCAGTATCAAATATAGACCACGGGCAGCAAAACACTCAGTCGTGGAAAGGCTTTGAGCACACACAGATCCAGAGCTCTCAGCACATATAAAACGTATAAGGACGTCAACGACTAAGCGAAGAAGAAAGAGCAGCGCAGAGGAAAAAGACTCAAAAGCATTGGAGATAAAAAATGCAAAAAAGAAAAAGAATAATCTAGGTGCAAATTCAGAAAATAAGGAAAGTAATAATCAGCCCGGAACAAGTGGAATTGAAAAAAAGCACGTCCAATCGGGCTCAGAATTAAAAGACAAAGAGTAAAAGACAAAGTAGAACTTCATAATGACGTTCAAAAACATTGGCGCTATACACATGCAGAGCAGATTAGAGATTATGAAACCAGTAGAATTCGAAAGGCTCAAAAAAAAAAAAAATGGTGCGATAAACATGCAGAGAAAGTTAAAGAATATGAAAGCGGGAAAATTAGAAAGTATAAAAAAAAAGAAAGTAAAGATTGCATTAGCACAAACAAACAGAAATTATTACTCGAAAAAAGGGAAAATAATCACCACAGACCAGGTGTCATTGAAAAAAAAGCAGGACAAAGCAAGGTCAGAAATAAAAGACAAAGAGTAGAAAACAAAGTAAAACGTCATAAAGAGGTTAAAAAACAAGGGGGCCAAACACATGCAGAACAGGTTAGAGATAATGAAAACAATGGAATTCAGAAGACTCAAAAACAACGTAGGCACGAAACACATGCAGAGCAAGATAAAGAATATGAAAGCAGAAAAAAACGACAGTGTCAAAACAAAGAAAGTAAACATCGCATTAGCACAAACAAAGAGAAATTATTACTCGGAGAAATAATGAAAAGGTGAATAGAGGTCGAATATATGGACATAGGTGATATGTCAGAAGTATGTAAATATTGTAAGGCTTTGAAGTTTAAGTTAGAGAATTTCAAAAACGGAGTTTACCTCACATGCATTTATTGGTTACTTTGCAAAAAAAATTATTACCTGCTGATGATGTAGATCATTTTGTCTGTACTGAAATTCCAAACAGAGAAACCTATCCTGAATTATGGTATAAAGACGTTAAACACATGTCTCAATGACCTTATTTAAAAGATTTAGTATATTGGGACTCAAAAGATTCCAAATATTATTTTTACCGAAGTTCTGAAATAAAAGAACTAATAAAATAGCAACAATTCAAAGAAAAAAAAAAATGTGAAAAATGTGTATCCGGAAAACCAAACATGGGAGTTGGCGAGCGAAGCCTCCTAGTACTTTTGTTTAAAAAAAAAAAAACATTTTGTCACATATAACTAAATGTGGGAAAATGGGAATTGAGCTGCAGTGTGAATGTCGACTTTTTTGTTTCAAATATCAAATGCAAGGTTATATGTGGAGGTTTACAACAATGTTATACGTTCTCCTGTATTTCAAACTTGTTATCTTCTCCTCTGAAGTTAGAAATTAGTCAAACAACTGTTTAATCAGAGTCAATTTGTTGCAGTTTGGAGGAAAGCTACTGTAGCATTAACATATAATAATGAAAGCTTGAGACCACAATGCACTTATTTCTATTCAAATAATTCATATTGATATTTCTACCTGGGTCTGGAGTTGTCAGGTTGTTTAGCCTATTGTTTTAAATGGGAAGAGGTGGGAAAGTTGGACAAGCACGAGAAGCCTTTTCTGTCACATATACAGTAGCTGCAATGCTCAATTCACCTAACATACGGTATGATAATCTGCTCCTTTTAAGACACGGTCAGCATTTTGCGAATTTCCTTTTCCACAGTTGTTTTAAGCATAGATGTTATCTTTGGTAGTTTTGCAATGGTCTCTTGTGACCATTGTTATTTTCTTTTCTCTTCGTTGTCAACTAGCTAACATAGGACGATTTCCTTGTGGAAAGCAACACACTGTTTCATTAAGCATAAATATACACAAAATATTTTTTCTTTTTGCAAAAATTAAACATATTTTTGTGGCAGAAATTGTAGAGGAATGGGTAAATGTCCCATTGGTCTGGAGTTCCCCAACCACCTCCAGAGGGCTGCAGGGTGGACTGCTACTCTGGTGAACACGCCAGGGGCCTCATGTAGAATGCCGTGCATAGAATTCACACTTAAACATGGTGCCCAAACAAAAAGAGAAACGTGTGTACACACAAAAAAATTCCAATGAATAAAACTGATGCATTGATGCTTGTGCGTAAACAAAGTTCCACGCACTTCCCCTTATAAATCCTAATAATCGTGAATTTAATGCTCATGCACATGCCTGACTCCTCCCAGAATTTTGCATATTTGAATATTAAAAACAATATACATAGCCCCTTCCATTCAGTGCTAAAATACAATGGTAAAAGCATGTGTAAAAAAGAAGAATTTAACTGAATGTGAAGTGGAGGCAAGAAAAACATACAAATTAGTACAACAAAATGAAAATGGAGTGGCACTCAAAAAAAAAAAAAGTGGTCAGATGTCAAAGTCGACTTGAAAAGGAGGTGTGTCTGAGTGTCATACAGAAGCATATTAGGGCCACAGAGAAGAAGAAAAAAAGGGAAGTACAAAAAGGTCTATGTCGAGATTAAAGTCGAAATGTGGACTTTAATCTTGAAATTTCCACTTTAATCTCAGTTTATTTTGTTATTAAAGTAGAATGTTGTACTCTTTATCTTAAAATTGATGTTTGATTTACTAGAGTTTCTCAAATCTCATTGAAACTAAAGTAGCACATTAAATGCCTCACATTCTATATGTTCCCCCATCCCAGTCATTCATTGCTATATGCTTCTTAAACAGGCTTTCTCTTATACCGTCAGGAGTGAGCAGGCAGTGATCATCAAACAGAATACATTACATTCATGATATTACAGCTCTCTGAACATTTTAGAATACTAAGATGTATTCTTGATATCAATTTCATGACGAAATGCATTAAAGAATGTATTAAACATGTGGGGCACGGTGGTGCAGCGGTAGCGATGGGGATAATGGAATAATTTATTGCAGCAGTACTGTCTCTGTCAAACATACCAACCCCCAATTGCTGTCCTTCCATTTTATTTCTCCACATAAATCACCACACAACAACATCTGTAATAAATGTAAAACCAGCTGTAAGCTTAGAACACAGATTCTTCTAAACTTTAAATGAACATTGAAAATTCTTCATTATACATGTTTAATTATTCCATCAGTCCATCCATCCAGGGTGGTGCCAGTCCCAGCAAGCATAGAGCGTGAGGCAGGAGTAATCCCCTGGACGGGGTGCCAGCTCATTGCTAACGCTGCACCATCTTCTTCGTTCAGCTGCTCCCGTTAGGGGTTACCACAGTGGATCATCTTCTTCCATATCTTCCTGTCCTCTACATCTTGTTCTGTCACACCCATCACCTGCATGTCCTCTCTCACCACATCCATAAACCTTCTCTTAGGCCTTCCTCTTTTCCTCTTTCCTGGCAGCTCTATCTTTAACATCCTTTTCCCAATATACCCAGCCTCCCATGCCCCCCATACTGTTAATTATTAACAGTATAAATTATTTAAATGAAGTTAATTTATCTGTAAAATATACATACTTCAATGCATTTCATCATAAAAATGATAAGTATACATCCTAGTACTCTAACAGCACACAGCTCGAAGGGGGTAGCTCTTGGAAATCTAAATTGACTTAGAAGCCAATCATCATCTGTAAATATGTGCTCTCTTCTATTGAATTGAATTCCTTTATTGTCATTGCATGGTACAACGAAATTCAATATGCAACTCCTCCATAAACTTATTTTTCTGTAATAAAAAAATATGATAAAAAATAACAAAATGAAAAGTATACAATATGAAAGCATAAGTAAAATATACATGTACATATAGTGCAAATATTATTATAGCAGTGCAAATTTAAAGTGAGGTAATTGTACTTATAAGTACAAACATTTCTGCCAGGAGCACTTGATGGACTGATCTGAGTGCGTTTATAGGTCTTAGGATGAAACTGTTTATGAACTGCAAGGTCTGTACAGGAAAGGGTCTAAAGCGTTTGCTAGATGGGAGAAGGTCAAATAGATTGTGCGCATGGCTGAGTGGAATACATGCAGAAGCTGGTGATTTTCCTGAGGCAAAATGTACTATAAATGTCCTCCATGGCTAGAAGCTATATCCTTATAATCCTCTTTGCTCTCAATACAAACCGCTCTAAAGTCTTCTAATCAGCAGCTGTGATACCAGTACCATACACAGATACAATGGGTAAAAATATGGTGCACTAAGAGTAACAACGCTAAAGCAGCTATGGTATTTGGTATAGTTTGGCCATTCCATACACCATTATATTGTTACAGAATGATTACAATGAAGTGCTTTAAATTTGTAAATGATTTGCAATTAATTTTGGTGTATTTGATACAGCCCGCGTCATAGATGCAAATCTTAAAAAGAAAGGGAAACGTCACAGAAACCGTAGAACTGCTTTGACGCTGGGTGCTGCCTGTTTGTAAAACGGGCACAGCAGAAAAGTGTGTATGCATGGTGCGAATCTGCCGTGAACATGTGCAAGGTTTTACACCAAATTTAATTTTTATACATCTGGAAGTGAGCATGGAAACAGGCGTATGCAACATTTTAGTGTGTGCGCACTGTTCATACATTAGGCCCCAGGTGAGGCCTCACTAGTGTGTTATGAAGCTTAACCATAACCTCCTTTGACTTGTACTCCACACATTGTGCTATATAACCAAACATTCTGGTAGCCTTCTTATGGTCTCTGAACATAATGACAAGTCCTCAATTAATCCTAAGTCCTTTTCATAAGCAAAACTCAATTTTTAGACCTTCAAACCTAACCTATATGCATTAACTTATATTAAATTTCACCTGCCACAAATCTGCCCAAGCCTGTATGCTGTCCTAAGTCTTTTTGTAATGACACAATGGATTCTAGATTATATAACAATCCGCATAGTTTAGTATTATCTGCTTGTTGTTTAAATTCCTCCCCAGATCATAAATATGTATTAGAAATAACGACAGTCCCGGCACTGACCCCTGAGGGACACCACTCTTACAATCGCCCATTTCACAGAAGGTTCCTCTTATCATAATCCTCTGCTTTCTGTGTTTAAGCCAATTCTGCACCCATCTTCACAGTACACCTTGAGACTGATGCCTAACCTCTCATGTGGAGTTTTATCAAACAATTTCTAAAAAATCTAAACAAATAATAGTATATGCAACACTGATTATATCCTTTTCTTCCTTCCTCTTAGAATTCTAACATGTTAGTAAAACATTGTTCAGTCAAGTCCTGTTCCTGTGCTTCTCAATCTTTTTCTTAAAAATTCCTTCCATTAATTTACTGGCCTATAGTCACTTGGAACTGTCCGATCACCCTCTTTATATAATGGGATAATGTGTTCTATTTTCCAGTTCTACACAATTTCTCCAGTGTGCAGTGACTTTTGAAAAATAAAAACAAGGGTACAGTATATGTATGTGAATTTACTAACCCCCTTAAACACTCAAGGATAAATGCTACCTGGGTCTTCATTTATAAAACTTTGCATGGACTTGATTGTGAAAATATGAATGTGCCAAAAAAACAGGAAAATGCATAGTTTTTAAAAAAATTATAAAACTTGGCATACACACATTTCTATGCAATTTACTTTTATAATTCACAAACATCTTGTAAATGTGTATTTGTGAACATGCTTCAGTGCTAATGGACATCATACATATGCAATCACGATGCTGCAGATGTTTATTGGCTAGTAGAGAGACTCCCTCCAGATGCATCAAGACCCCACCACATGCATTCAAGAACATCTGGCTGCACTCAGCAATTGAATGTGCAAAATCATGCATGGCATTATAGCTCCTCTCCTCTGCATTCTGGAGGCCCAGAAAAGGTGCAAGGTGCCAGGGTCTAAGCAGGTAGCCACTATCACCTGGCACATGCAATTACAATTAATAGTAGAGGCCACATGAAACACTGAATGTTCAGCCAGTTACATTATTACATACCTTGGATGAGCTCTAAAGGTGCCTTTCAGAAGTCAATGTACATTATAATAACAAACTCAATGATATGAATTCTTATACATGCGAGTCATCATTTAGCTGGTCTTAAGCATTTCCCTGCTGAATCATGGGTGCTGTCACCTCTCAGTTTCTCTGAAATGTTACAAACACATGGGTCAGAGAGGCTGTAAATATTTACAAGCTTTTGCATCAAGTTTTCTTTAATAAATTCAGATGTTTGCAAGAGTAGTTCCGTATGCACATTTGAGCCTTTTTTTGTGCATATGTAAGCTTTACAAATGAATCCCCAGGTCTAGATGATTTATGTTTCAGCCTCAGCAGTAATTTTCCCACTACAACATTTCAACTTTTCTTGTGAAATTGTGCTGTGACTTTTCAGACAGTATTACCCTTATAAACTCGAATCCCCTATCCATGTCTCCATTTTCTGAACCCTAGTACAGCAACACAATGACCAAAATAAGAATTAAACACAGGCCACCTTCAGCTATGAGCTGATTTCACTAAAAACTGCACAATATTGTGACATACTGCTGCTAGTGAAAGACGACCTCTGGTGGATTATTCAATCGTATTCCCTAATCAATATATATATGGATGGAAGGACTGATGAAATTTCACCAGAATAGCCTATGACTGTTTTGGTCCTTTACTGTATACGAGGTGTGATCAAAAAGTATGGTGAATGTTGATGCAGAGCACCATCCAAGAACAACTCGAAACAATTCAATGCAGGTTCTGACATGTCCATCCTAGAGCCTAGTTTGTGAGAAGTTTCAACTTGTTTGATACCGTCAGCCGTTTGTGAGCCACTGTTGAGTTCAAGTGTGTTTTTCAAGTTTGTCGTTAATAATGGATATTGAGCAACGCATTAAAAAGAAATTTTGTTTCAAATTGCAAAAAAGCTCAGGAAACCCATCAGATGTTAAAATCTGCCAGTTTCAACAATTAAGTTTGATCAATTTCATAATGGATCTGACTCGGTTGAAGATGAGAAAAGATCAGGATGTCCTTCAACATCAATAACCGAGGAAAATGTTGAAACAGTTATATTCTTTATCATGACAATGCTCCTTGTCACACATCCCTTCTAGTACGACAATTTCTGTCGAATAAAAACATTACACTGTGTCCGCATCCACCTCATTCGCCGGATCTGGCAGCATGCGACTTCGGACTGTTCCCTAAATTGAAAATAACCATGAAAGGCAAACGATTTCAATCTATCGAAGACATCCAGGCAGCCTTGACAGCCCAACTAAAGACATTCTCGAAAGAAAACTTCCAGAACTGCTTTGCAAAGTGGCAGGAGTGTTGGGATAAGTGCATTTGAAGTGGAGGAGAGTATTTTGAGGGTGACAATTAGTTGTAAATCTTTTACTGCAATAAACGTTTCTTTTTTAAAACATTCAACATATTTTTTGATCACATCTCATACATACATATTGGGAAAAGCCTTTTCAGTAACTGAATGGATAGCTTTAGGACCTCCTATTTCATAAAACATACTAGGTTCACTTAATGTATAAAATAAATCGGTTCATCTATAAACTAAATTATTTCCCTTACAGTCAAATGTACTCGAGTGGTTCCATTAATTATGTTTATCTGCTCTTCTTGTGTAGTATTATTTAACACCGTAAGACTAAAGACATTAAGTACAACATGGTAGTGGGTGTCTGAGTAGTGCATTGTGAACACTACAGCTGTTGGATTTCACCAACAACAATATTACAGGTGTATCAAGGATAAAAAAAAAACAAAAACATCCAAACAGTTGTGGTCTTTTGGTAATGGTCATTTTCCATCCAAAAAACTGTCACATGGATAGTTAATGAGAACCATTGGCTATGGTACTGAGCCTAGTGGAAGGAGTTGCTCTTTATTAAACTGAATAATCTCAACCTTCCTTGCAGAGTGAATTATACAGTAAAAGAGTTTAATGAAGATATCTGATTTATATTACACCTTATGAGCTTCTGTGTATAGGGAAAACAATCTCAGCTGAAAAGCAACTAGACTCCTGTACCCATTATCTTGCCCAGGACTAGATATGTAGGTTCAGAATATGGATGCATGAATGGAATAAAACATAACAGCCAAGCATTTTGGGTTGAGCTTTCTGTGGCTTTGAATTATGGTATGATTAGAACACTTGCCAAATCTTTTACAGGGAACCATTGCCCAATTAACACCATTGTTGCGGACAAAATGGCACAATTGCACTTGACCAGGATCTGTAGAAATGTATGGCTCTGAGCAGCAGTCTACTTAGGTTGCACTTAGTAGTATCTCATTTAGTTATCTTAAAAAGTATGCGACATACTTCACTGCTTGAATCACTCTCCCTGGGGCATATTATAAGACATATAGGACTTTTTTATGTTACTTTCACCTTTCTATGTTGATTTTTGTCAATATATATTCAGTGGTTGCTCCTATGCTCTGTATGCGTATTGTTATGGAGGAAAACATAATGATGCAAACATTAGGTCTGTTGTGACACAGATCCAGTGTTCCGACTTTGAGTTCTGTGGCCAGATGCTATCTGTATAGGGTATGCACATTCTCATGTATGAATATATTTGATTACATTACAGTTCCTTTGATATAGTTTTTTTTTGCAATGGATTCAGAAGGTATTCAGACTCCTTCACTTTCTTCACATTTTGTTATGCTGAAGCCTTATCTGACAATAGTTTAAATTTATTTTTCCTCTATCAAACAAAACCAGACTGACAAAGTGAAAACAGGACTTTAGAATTTTTTGGAAATGTGTCAATGTAATACTTCAGTTTTTTAAATTTTATTACAAGTATTCAGACCCTTTGTTATGACACTGGAAATCTGGATCAGGTGCATTCTAATGATGATCATTGAGATGTTTCTGTAACTTGTTTGGAGTTCACCTCTGGTCAATTCCATTGATTGGACGTGATAAGGAAAGGCACACACCTGTCTACTGAAGGTCGCACAGCTGACAGTGTGTATCAGTGCAAAAAACAAGAGCTTACAGACAGGACTGTGTTGAGACACCAATCTGGGGAAGGCTACAAAAATACCTGCAGCACTGAAGATTCCCGAGAGCATAGCTGCTTTTGGAATACTTAAAAAGAACTATGGAACAACCGTGACTCTTCCAGGATTTAGCCATCCAGTTAAATTGATCAATTCGGGAGAGTAGGGCTTTCGTAAGACAGGTGACCAAGAACCCAATGTTTATTCTGGCTGAGCTTCAGAGAACCTGCATGGAGATGGATGGAATTTCCAGGAGGACACCCATCATTGTAGCACTCTACCATTTGGGCCTTTATGACAAAGTGGCCAAAATGTTAAAAAAAGAAATGAAGGGGTCGGAATACTTTGTGATGGCACTGTATTTGTTTTTCTTCACTATAGGCCCTGCAAACCAAAGTAACACTTTTTGTAATTTATGAATTGCTGAATTAACTAAAGCAACTGTGTAGAAAGTGTTTCTAATCCTATTAATACTGATGGTGGCATCTTTAAAGTATATTCCATAAACAACAGATGAACTTTATTCATTTTTCTGTTTTACTTAAATTGAATTATATCTTAAAGATAGAAAAACTACACAAAATGCCCATTTTCCCTTGCTATTCATAAGAAATAAAAAATAAGAAAGAACTGCAGATGATTTTGAATTACAGCTAAAGTACAGTGCACTACTTGGATATCCTTTAACATTATGTCTTGTCCCATTTTCTCCAGTTTTAACTGCCTCGACTGGTTTCTGCTTCCTCAATCAACAAGAGAGATTGTAACCTCCTCATATGCAATTAAAGGGAGATTTATAGGAGATCCTTCTTATGTGTATATATATGTAGAAACTGAAATTGTGGGTGAAGGAGAAGATGCACAAGAAGAGGAGATCACAGTATGTATAATGCAACTGGCAATGCATCCATGTGGCAGGGTGCTAGCAATAATGACATTCATGAATGGTACACAAGTACATTATGAAAGGTTAGCCACTCTTAAGTGCGCAAAAATGGACAACAATGCAACTCCCTGCTGATGTATTTTAAACTGTCGAAAGAAACACACACACACACACACACAGAAGAGTACAAAGTCAGCACTATTACCTTATAACAGATACCCAAAGACATGTCCATCTTGTTGTACCACTTCCAAAGCCACAATCAAGAAACAGTTGTATACTGTTGAACCTGAATGTAAAGTCTATTGCGTTACAATAAATAAGTATATGTGCAAGCAGACACGTCGCTTTGCTTTGGCAAGGGTGCATGCTCAAATAGGGTGGATAAAGTCTCATAGGCAGGTAGTGCAAGGGCAACAGAGATAGGAAGAAGTTATGGGGATGGGAAAAAACTGATGTTTATTTGTCCTAATCAGTATCTTGACAGCAGTTTGTGGTCTATCAGAGTGCAAGCATGTTTGCTTTATCTTATGTTTTTTTTTATATAAAGCTCAAGGTCAAGGTGGCTCTATCAGAGCAAAGGGCGATCTGATGCCCCAGACACTTCACAGGCCCATCTCCAAACCATCATAAATCCTGGAAAAGTCTTAAGATGATCCTTGGAGGTGATCATTAAAGGGCTGTTTCTTGATAGTGTCAATACTGAGCTTTGAGTTAGAAAATGAGCAGAATCCCATTGGGATTAATAAAGTATCTATCTATCTATCTAGAAAGATCATGAATTTAGTGTGAGAGAGAAACTGGACATGAGAGAGTAGAATCAAGGTGTTTGTTTTAAAGATGATAAATGGTGGACTGACTCACTCTGGGTTTGAATTCTCCCATGGGCACTGCCATTTGATGTTCAATATTCATGTTAATGGCCATGTGGCGAATGGCAATGAAGTTGGTTACCGCATGACAGCTGGCATTATTATACAAATAAAAAGATTAACAATCGTGCAAAGTTTTCATGCAACACTCATTTTACTTCAAAATCATATGTTATAGTATACATCTATATCTAATTTTTTTTGTCTTCATTAAGAGAATACAACGATACTCTCATGTCAATACAAACCAATTTAACGTGCATATGTCAAACAAAATTCCTAAAATACATTCGCTCCGCTAAGAACAGTAGTAGTTCACTTGTGTCTTAGCAGTTGTCCAGTAAAGCCTATGTAATGGTACATGCTTACAAATTGTAAAACTGCATAAATGTTCAATTGCCGGCAAAATCATGACTGGTGATCATGGAGGAGAAATCGTATTCCTTCTGTGTATTAAGTTAGATACAGGTGAAACTTCAGCAAGAAGATTACCATTCATCTTACACAGACAATAACTTCCAATAACTTTAACATTTGCTCTAACTATAAATAAATCTCATGATTTATTTTGAGTTATTTTGAATAAATCTCATGATTTATTTTGAGCCAGAGTTTTGATTGTGTTAAAATATACCCGTGCACAGATAGTGAATGAAGTTCTCTATAACTCACACACACACACGCACAAACACGCATACATACACATCCTCTGTGTTTCTCCTTTTATGGTCCGCTTCTCTGGATGCCTCTGTCCTCTACTTTCATTCTATATGCCACAACAAACTTTTCATGTCAAAAATATCACAATTCAATGGTATGGGAGTGAATGAGTTGCTGTCTCCAGTTATGACTTAAATTTCTGCACTTAAAGCCAGTCAGATAACTAATTCTGCAATAACACATAGCCAACAGCAATAGCAAAGTCTAAAAACTTGTGTATTCTAGCTTGAAAACAACAGGCCACTTTATAAAAATTCTGAAATAATCTTAATTTGACAAGTTTCATTTCGCAAAAGGAAGCCTTAAAATTGGGACAAATCTAAAAAGAGTAAGAACATATTTGAAATATCAGGTGCCCCCCACAGTCACATGTGAAATCCAAGCCATAAGTGGTATACATTACTGATAGTTTAGGTTTGTTTTATAAATAAAGATGTTGAAATGAGTTTTATATTATTATACTGCATGTCTAATTTTACTCTTACATCCAGGACCATTTTTATAATGGATGATCAAGGTGAGCTCATGCAACTCAATCAACATTGGCACTTTTGAATAACATTTTAATGTCATAATTATTCTATTGTTGCCAACCACCTTGAGAGAAAGCATCTAATATACAGGGTAAGGTCATATTCTCAAAAGTGAAGACATCTGGACAACATTTCAACGACAAAACATAATGGAACGTTTACAGATTTATTAAACACAATGTCATATGCAACACTGGCATGGACACTCGGTTTGCCATAATTATAAGCATAAAATAAGCCCAGTATTTTCTCTGTCACATATTTTGTCTTGCTAAATATTGTGTATTATTGTTCTACAGGTACAAGTTACAGAAGAATTCAGGCTTGTGGCTGTCATAGCTCAAATAGAAACCGAGGCAGCTGTGGTACCACGGGGTGCATATATAAAGAATCCTTATGGTCAAGTAAACACAAATAGAAGGTTTGAAGGTAAAGTTGCATAACTGAAGATGACTTTTAGTAACATTTCCTACTTAAACTAACTAAATGTTTATACAGCCATAACGTATAACATATGGAAAGATTTAGCTGTGTTATGAAATACATTCAGCAAGATGACAGACTCGAATGGAGCCTTTTGAGACAAAAATTAAAATCTTTCCAAGCATATGAACAAAAATGTAAGCCGTAAGTCAAAGGTCTAGCAGTGATCTTAAGTAAACAATGATCAAACCTGAAGTTGAAAAAAAAAGTCTTTTTCCTAAGCAGCTTCTGTAAAGGTACCGGTAACTGAAACTACTAATATCGTTGGTCTTCATTATTACTGATCCAAAGTAAAGACTTAATACTGTGTACATTGCCATCTTCTATGTACAAAATGTCATGACTTCACAGGTCACAACACATGTGACTGGCAATGAGGATTGTTGCTATACAGTGATTTAGGGGCGCCATTGCAACCAACTCATAAAATGGCAGCACTCTTAGAAAAATAGCTAACAAAAATAGCAATCACGAAAATAGTGATAAAGTACATCACCATCAAAATAACAATATTAACACATCCAGAAATTTAACACAATAAATGTGGATGATGCCAAGTATGTTCCTGAGAAATTGCAAATGGTGTAATCTGCTAATGACTTGAAAAGGGGAGTACAAGGAAGACAGGCTGTAGTAGTTCATAAAGCCAGTGCAAGTCCAGCAACATTTCAGGTGAGAAGATTTAGATGAATGATAATTATGACTACAAAACATGAAATGAATCAGAGCGGGAGCTATATTTTATGTTAGTCAGAAGATACCTATTAAGTTGAAGAAAGCCTTTCTGGAATGAAGAAGAGTAACAAAGTCATAAAATAAGAGGTTATGTTGCAAAAATCTGTAATCTTATAAATAAGGATGGCGTTAGGTGAGACAGAGGGAAAATTGCACTGATACGTGAATATTAATGCACATGTCTAAATAGGAAGATGGGCATTTCTAATGCACTGAGTGCACCAGAAAGGCAATGAGCAGTTAAAATGGTACAAGAGAGAATATATTATGACCTAAGAGGAATCTGAAAATGTTACTCCAAAAAAATATACTGTAAAACAGACGATGCAGACAGTGTGGAATATGCAAGACCCTTTGCACTATCAAGAAGTGAGGCCATAAACAGTTGGCAGAATACTGGAATTCCTCCCCAGTATAAGGCAACCCATGCTTTCAAAAATAGGGCTATTCTGCTCTTTTAAAAATATGGAGTAGAAGGACACCAGGTATACCATTCTGTCAGGCAACAGAACATAGTCACGGCTTTAAGAAGCTGGACCCTGATACACTTTAACTAAGGCACGTCCAATGCTGGTTAACCACTTAAGGATAGAGAATGCTCTGGGGCTGCCTGAGGGGCAGTTTAAGGTCATCTCAAGCACTTTAAATATAAACCTAGGCAGTACTGTACATTGGACAACAGCTTATCAGTGGGAGCACTACACTGTGGAGCAAGGATTTGCAAAGGAAGGCAGAGAAAGGAAGCATGGTTCGGTTTGTTACTTTGTTAATTAAAAAAAGCATACAGGATAGGTAAAACACCCTAATTGGTCATCTTGGCTTTTATGATTTGACAGCCCCATCATCTGTCAAAAATAATAATTTATTCCACCTATGGAAAAAATGGACTGCATCAAGTTATAGGAACATGTCTATGCTTGGCTAGTAAAGTATTCCAAAATGCTCTGTTAAATTAATGAATTTTTATCCTTAATTTAAATGCACAGGCCAACGAGGCATCTGTTATACTGACGGGTGGATCCCTGTTTTTGACTGACCTACAGCTAAAATCTCTGTTTCCCTACACTATTGTTTATTCTTGAAATTATAAAGGCAGCCATCATCATGTATCATGTTTGCTATGGATTATGAACATTATTAAGTTCTGTAAGGTAAAGAAGAGAAAATCAGCTGACAGCATTGAATGTTAGAAGGAGTCTTAAACAGACTCTAGAGAAGAATCTAATGCAGAGACTTAGTAGCCAGAGAGATGGCTGTGGTTTCCCTTGTTCCGAGTATGATTGGTACAGTAGTATTTTAAATATAGAGTAGTAATTGAGAAATTTGATCAGCCTGATAGTAAAGCACCATAGCAGTCAATTTAGCATGATAAAAATTAGGATAATCTCTACAGCCTGTATCTTAAGAAACCAACTCAAATGTGCTGTAATTGTAAGATAATAGAAGGTCTTAAATAAAGTGGAATTAAGACAAAGATTAAATCAGTGTGAAATATAATACATTTGGTGCGGGTTCAGTCAAACTTAAGTTCAAACATTATTTGGACCTTATTCCACCTGCTATTAAAAAGTTTTTGTTCCACATTCATCTACTGCTTCTCCACAGAACAACATCAGCAACCAGATAATTGTCATTATAAATAAAAAGCTCCAAATCTAATGTCAGCAAATGTTTCCAGTGAGGAACACCATATCCAGCAGAGAACAGGAATGTGGGCAAACTGGCATCAAGCTTCTCCTCACATTTAAAATAGCTTAATAAATAAGATGCACACAAGATTCTGCACCACTAATAGATTCTGCAATACAGTTAGCAATCTTTAAAAAATAAGGAAATCCTACTCCTTAAATCTTTTCATATATGTAAATAAAACATTTTTTTTAAATTCTTCTTTAGGGTTGTCAATGACTGAAGCCAAGAAGCTAAATTCATATTTTCATTTTGCTGAGCCTGTTCGTCTCAAAAAGAAAACACTCTTGGAAAAAGCCGACTTGGAACCATCGATTGACTTTCTGGATTCACTTGAAGATGATCTGCCAAGTGGTAATAACAGCAGTTTTCCTTAGGGGTGAAATTGAGTTCCTATTTTTGAATGTTATGTGTGTATACATTGACCTTTGCCAAACAACACTAGGTATACAACATTGATTTAAAACAATACTCTTTCTACTTGCACTGAATTTTCATGATCCTTTAAAGTTGCTGACAGAAGAGTTTGTGTACTGAAAATGTGCATGCACTGCTATTCCTGTTATGTAACCTTACACATAATTACATATGTATTAAAATATTGTGAATAAGAAATTAAAAGTCTTTCAGCTCTATGACTTTACAATCAATCATTTTCTACTAAAACAGGTTCCACTGTGTAGATGTCATTCGTGAAAAAGTAAAGTACTGCTACTACTTCCCTAAGAATTAAACAGTAATTAAAGCTAGCTGCTGATAATCAAGTGCCTTTCATCTGATTTTTTTTTCTTCTATTTTTAATTGCTTTGCAAATTGCTTGGATGATGTGAATGTTGCCTCAATGTAAACCCCACATCATTTTAGATTTTGTCAGCATTACTCAGCTTGTACTTAGCATTCATTTTTACTTTCAGCACATGTGGCACTTTTTACATGTCTGTATTAAGCTTTTTTTTCCTGCTGTGGGGAACAGCCCGGACACAGACAGGTAGACGTCATAGTTTCACCCAACACACGTTTATTTATAATGTGTACAACACAATAGTGCACCCAACCCAGTGCCGAAGCACCAATCACCCCTTTAAGTCCTGGCCACAACACAATGCCTTTCACAGTCTCTGGTCCACCTCCACTCCTCTCCACCAAGCTTCGTCCTCTTCCACCCGACTCTTGCCCCTGACTGGAAGGAGGCGGCCCCTTTTATTCACCCCGGAAGGGCTCCAGATGTATCCTAAGGGGCTCATTAGCCACACCCCTGTGTGGCGGAAGCTCTGATGGTACATCCGGAAGTGTTCCGGGTGTCCACAATCCTCTTCTACCCCCGTACTTCCGAGTGTGGTGGAAGTACTGAGGTCCAGGGCTCCCAAGGCATAAATCTTGAAATTTAGCTTCTCAAGTTACCTTGGTTGTCAGCAGGTTCTAAGCTCAATGTTATTTTTTGGTGTTGATACATATTCAAAGATTACTGAATATCTAAGTAAACTGTGTGGCATATTTTGCTTTTTCCTACAACACCAATAGTCTAATAGATAAGTGTTGTACAGATCTCAAATCAATACTTGTTATTTAGTACAGTATATTATTTTAGTGCAAATAATCTATTTTTTCTTATTAGAGCCATAATTATACATAGAATATAAGTAAAGCTTACTGGTCTATAACTACTGGATTGTCTAATATTGGCAGGATTCTGTTCTTGCCCTTAGAAGAATATTTATTGACGTTCAACCAATCAACTTTAAAGATGGTCTCTGATATCATAAGGCACCAAGTATGAAGGCACATTAGTTTGCATCCTCATTAGACATTTAAATAACAGGCCACTGGGTCAAGGAAAGGGCAGATTAAGTTTATCCATAAGAAGTAAGAGAAGGGTAAGTTGAAGATATTGGGAGGGTGGTTTGGGGGAAATTATTGGGAAAGGAGGAGAGCTGGCAGATTAGATGGACATGAGGGGGTGCAAGAGGAGGCTATAAACTTAAGGATAGTGTTGTTAGTGGGAACTTGAGGAGTGACAAGGTAATAACATTATTTTGTGCATACCCTCCTCAACTGGACTGTGAGGAAGAGGAGACGATGGCTTTTTGAGCAGAAATGGATGAAGAGCCTAGGGTGATATAAGAAGAAGAAAAGTAAAGTTGTTTGGTGGGGATCTAAATCAGCCCATGTTAAAGAGTAGAGAAATGATACAGTGGGAACACAGAAGATGAGGAGTAAGGGAGAGTATAGTAGATTTTGCCACAGCACTTGATTTGATAATAGGTAACACATTTTTAGAAGTAAATCAACATGTAACTTACAGCAGTGCAGGGAAAAGGGCATAGACTTTCTAATGTGTTGAAAATGTTTTTTGAAATAAATAAAGAATTGCAAGCGCTGTGTGTGAGCATAGCATAAAATGGTGGTGAACAGAATAAAACCATAGCAACCAGCACCAAGGATAAAATATTGAGAGTAGGTGAGGGGATGTTGGGCAGAATGACTGGAAGGGAGGCCATCCAGGAATAAAGAGATATTGTAGAGGAAGAGTGAAGTGTAGGGTGTAATAAAGACTAGGAAAGAGGCAAAGAAGACATGGTACCAATCAGGGAGGGAGGCAGATCCAGAAATTGTACAGAAGACAAACAAGGAGGCAAACAGGAGAGTGGTAATGACAAAACTGAATAAAAAAGAAGGAGCAAGAATATTTTTTAGAATAGCAAAGGCTAGGAATAAAACAGGGATAGATTTTGTCAAATAAATCACATACAAGATGAGCACGATGTACTCTTGAATGAGCATGACATGATCAAGAATAGATGTTAGATGAAGAAAATCCAAGGGTGGTAATTAAGGATTAAGTACCAAATGAAGGATGAACACCAAGCACAATGAGTGGAAGAAGTAAAGGAGGTACTGAAATGAATTAAGAATTGAAAAACCCAAGGAAGATTGGAAAAGTTTAGGGGAACAGAGAGCAGATGTGTGGTCAGATCTAATGAAGATCTATGAATGGGAGAAAATAACCATAGGAGTGGTGTAGCAGTGTGATTGTTCCTTTTTATATGGAGATATTCTGGATTGTGGAAACTACATGGGGAAAAAACGATGTCACATATGATGCAAATCTGGAAAAGTGTCATATAGAAAAAGCTCAGGGAAGAGACCACTGTAGGGGAGGAGCAATTTGGATTCATGCTAAGCAGTGGAGCAACTGATGAAGTATTTGCATTGAGACAGCTCATAGAGAAGCATTGTGAAAAACACAAAGGCCTGCATGTGAAGATGGATGATGACAGCATCACACATCAAGTAGTCTGAAGGTGCAATAAGGAAACAGGACTACCAGAGATGTATGTGGGGATTGTCCAAGACATATATGATTGATTGAGGATCTAGGTTAGAAGCAGTGTCAGGGTATTAGACAAAAATCCAGTTAGAATAGTTCTGCACCAGGGATCTTCTTTATGTTCTTACCTCTTTCGTTATGGATGGGCCGAGTCATAGGATAAAAGGCCAATCCCCCTTCTGCATGCTTTTTGCTGATGACATTATTTGTATAGTACCAAAAAAAAAAAGAGAAGAATGGAGAAAGGGCTTTGCTAGGTAAAGGACTGAGGAGAAAAAGGAAGAAGACGGAATATTTGGGATTCAATTATGACCAGGATTTAGAAGTTAGCCTGCAGGAAGAGCTATTGAAAATGGTGGAAAAATTAAATAAGCAATATCAGTGATACCAGAATATGGATGTAGAGATAAACTATTCCATTCACACTGCACTCTGTAGGTTATCAGGAATAATACATGATCAAATAATCAAGACACAAGGGTTCAAGTATGGTTTTAAGAAAGTGTTAAGACTAAGCAATGATGTATGGAGCTAACACTTCGGCAGTACAGGAAGTGCAGGAGAAGTTGGACGTGGAAGAAATGAAACATTTCAGATGAAGGTGTGGAGTTTTAAAGAATGACAGAAAAAGAAATGAGACAAGGAGGAATATGTAATAAACGTGCAAAAATGTAGAAATTGTATGGACATGTGCTGAGGAGTAACAAAAAACAGGTGGCCAAAAGAGAGATGAAATGCACGTAAAGGGGTAGACAAAGCGGAGGAGGCTAAAGTGGAGATGGATGGATAAAGTAAAAGAAGATTTGAGGGAAAGGGTATGACCTGGGGAGGAGGTGCAGGACGGAGCTGTATGGAGAAGGATAGTCAAAAACAACAACATCACATACCGTAGAAGTGGGAAGAAATAAAGAATAACAAGATTACAAACTGCAAAATAAGGGTCATTTTTTTTTAAAACACATTTTGCATGCTTTTATTGCGCAGTTCCTGTCTTAAAATGTCAGAGATGTATTTTAAAGGTGACTGGTTGGTGAATGACTGTCCTGGATGAACAACAGAATTCTGATAATATCAGAGGCATCCGAATTCCTGAATCTGGAGTGAACTTACTAAAGATTCAAGAACTGTTTTTTTTTTTTTTAATAATAATAATATATATATATATAAAAATCAGACCTGGGTTGTTTGGTTACTATTCAATCCACTGAGTGCCTGAAGTATATCTGACTCATCGATAAGATGGCTTTATTTTATTTTGGAGCTTCTATTCCATTTATTTACACTTTTATAAATACTGGGGTAAATTCTGTTTTTTCCACAGAAGTAGTACTGAAAAACATATTCACAATTTATAATGAAATGAAGTAACATAATCATTATCCCACGAAAGTATATTTTTCATAAATAAATCTCAACTTCCGTTTCTCCTAATGTGTTGTAAGACACTAGAGGTCGCTGTTGCCTCTTTCAACCCAACAGACAGACACACTGCACACAGGGTAAAATCACCAAGAAGATATTTCATATTTTTCTTCTTTAAATAGTGTTCCTTTAGCACGACAGCCACCAATAAACACCAGTAGATCAATACTAAATCACTACAATAATTACACTAAAATACACAGATCTCTCCTCCACTCCTCCCAGCAAGCTCAGTCCTACTACCTCCTAAGCCCGGCTCGCTTGCTGCATTCACAACAGTCTTTTATATAGTCCTTGACCTGAAAGTGCTTCTGTTCTTCCTCCCACTTCCAGGTCAGCTGGAGAATTTAGGTTTTAATTAGCCCGGATGTTCTCCGTGGCTTCCGTTGTCATAGTCCATTAGTACTTCCGGGCAAAGAGAGAATTTGTTCTCCCACTAACTTCCCACAGCATCCCCTGGCGGTGCCCGTGGTACCCAGCAGGGCTGTGCTGTCAAACTCCAAGTCCCATAGTACCCTGCGGGCATCCAGGGCACTGCTGCAGTCCAGGGAAGCTGCCATCTATCGTCTTGGGGGAGGTAGCGTCTTTGATAAGCTGCCTTACCCCATCGTTCCAGTACTGGGGCGTCCCGGCCAGGATAAACTGCTGGCCATCACTTACAGTGTGTTTAATGATAATAAATGAAGTCTAAATGAGCATTATCACTAAATTGACAAAGAAAACATTCATTTGCCACAAGATCAATTTAGTTTCCCCTTGAAAATGTCCCAGTTGGTATTTCTCAGTTTATACTTGGAAAGATAAAATCACGAAACCATGATCATCACTTCTCATTTGCTACACATTGTATTTCATTAAATGATATCTTACTATTTGATACTTCATAACTGAGAACAATGTAGCAAAAGGCAAAAAAGAGGGGAATTAGAATTTCCTGCTAAAGATCATCTTAAAATAAGTAAAGGCATGAAATGTTGAAGATATGGTAATAGCAGCTGGAATAAATGCTAAATCTTCAGTTTAATAATAACAATATCATGTATCCTCCATTCATTTGCCCACTCCAAATTAGCAAAATCATTATTACCTTCTGTCTCTCCTTTGCATTTTTCAGCTTCATTTGATGTTATTTATCCATTTTGCACACTAAGGACCTCATTTCAACCATTAGATCATCTCTGTTTGCCAATCATGCAATGCCAGCTGAACAGATTTTCACAGAATTTTGCATATAGGTTTTCATTGGTCCAACTTAAAAATTGATGGTGATCAGGGTTGTAATGGGTGGTTGGCAGTGCAACCTAAACGCTACACAATAGAAATCTGAATGCACAATAAAGCTGAACCAACTTACAGTCCAGGCTACGTGACATTTTCAGAAATTTCTGAAGGATGGTGGTAAACGGGAGGCGGGGATATCATGCCAAGGTGGCTGAGTCAAAATTCATGACGTTGTTAATGCATATTACAATTGACACAACTTAAAGTAGGCATTAAGGTAACTCAAATGTTTCATTGAGAAATGGGGTGTTTTTTGGGAAGGGGGGTTGGGATTCAGGTAATGAATTTGGCATATTCTTTAGGTTTGGCCCAACTTATAGTGAAAGGGTACATTTCATGTCAGTGACTCAATGGGGTGAGGGTGGATGTGGTGTGATGGTAGAGCAACACAGAAATCACACATCAATTAAACAGCTATATCTACTTTCACACTATTTTATATTTACATTATTTGTCATGCAATTTTAATTAAATACATGCTTTATAGAGTTTCAGGATTTTCACTTGGGAGTCATGATTGGAGGGCCAGTAATACAAAAAACATGCAGTATTCCAAAACAGCTGAAATTTTACATGGGTATTGCAATTAACCCAAATTAATATACAGAATTTATGATGTTTCATTTTGAATAGCGGTTCAATAGAAGGAACAACACAAAAATGGTAGATTTCCTCAGCTTACCTGCCAGAATAATGATCTAGAATTCATGGATCCAACTCAGCAGGGACTTACAGCAATCACAGAATGCAATCATACACAAAAAACAATGAGAGTGGAGAAATTGATAAGAGAGCCAGAAATGATAAAAGGGTCAACACTCAAAAAGCACATAAATATTGCTTTCTTATCTTAAATCATTATAGAAATATATCCAGAAAACATTGAGTACTTTGGCTAGTTTAAGATAAGACCAGTGTATGATATTTCTTGAATGGATTGAATTTTGAAGAAAAATTAATATTAAATATTTATAAAATTAATCTAACAATAAACACTATTAATAGTAGTCTTCAATTATGGGGTAATAACTGGGAGCAGGCAATGGCAATTTAGCAAAATAATTTACACAATTTTACACTTCAAGATTAGAAGTAACATTTACCTACTAATGACAGGTACCTCTAAGCTTGTCACAGCATAAAAGCTCTATCCCACTGATATACATTATAAACTGAATGACTTATTATACTGTGCCATATCTTTATAACAAGTAGGAATTCATGTAAATTGCAACTAATATGAAATATTTTCTATTTTATTTCAGGATCATGGAGTTTGCAGTTTGAGAAAGGGAACAGTGTGGTAGTACTCCGCAGTTTGCTTTGGCTTGGTCTTACATTTTACCACATCCCTCTGACTTCCCATCATGGCTACACTTATATAGGCACAGGTCAAAAGAACATAGACTTCCCATTTATGTTATAAAACATAATATATGAGAACTCCAAATGGGATTACAAACAACTGTATCACCAAATTTCAACCCCAGCATTCTTAATCAGAAATAAAAATTTTGATCTATGCATTTATTTTATTAAAATCAATGCTAACTTTAATCTGTTCATCTTTATTTTTTTAAATATTTATTATTTTGTGTAAAACTTTTTACGATAAACTGGCTCACATTGCACAACCACCAAAAACAAAACTGAACTACTGTCAACCCTAATAAAGTGAGTTATTAATATACAGCATGTGCCAACTGTGCAAACATCAAGAGAATAAAGCTTGTCAAAGTACAGGATAATTTACGTCTCAAAAATAAACAAAACAGAACCCACCGTTCATTCTTGCACCAGTCAGGCAGTCCTTGGCTAGATGGCTACCTCAGTCATACTTTATTCAACTTTCAGTAAGCAGCCGAAGAAAAAAAATGTTGCTTCCTTCACATATACTATAAATGCAACTTAGTTAGATTTAATGTCTTGTTTATCTACATGCCATGTATTATTTCTTTTATCTACAAGAGATGAGATCATAAGGTGGACCCCCAGAAATAAATACTACAAAAATCAATCTAAAAGGCATGCATCTTTATTAAGAAAATGTTACAAAATGTACAAAGTAAAATTTTACTATCTGCATCAATTTATCCTAAGAATAAAACTGGTGCATACCATTGTGATGCCCTGAATGTCCACAACCTTGGCATTTTCTATCTCCTGGGATATCAATAATCATACACCGACCAGGACTAGAACAATGAGGACACAAAGAACAAGTTACTCTTGCACAAAAAGTGCAATTGAAAGTGCATTTATTTACAACAATCCAAACCGTGTCCCAAAACGTGCAATGCACCCACTATTCAATAAATACTCTGTAATACAAACACTGCATATGGATGTTAAAAATCAATAATTAGGTCCATATAAATATGGTATGTTAAAACCAAGATATATAAAAAAATTGAGAACTGGCTTACTTCCTTAAGTTGCCTCATGTTCTCCCCCTGCTGCTTCTCTCTCCAGTCTTGGGTCTGCTCAGCAGAGCCGAGATGCTGACCAGCACAATCCCCTCTCTGGTTCTCTTCCCAGCCACCCCAACTGGGATGTTTAGACCCCAACTCCATCCCCCTTCCATGGTCTCTTGTTGTTGGTGTAGCCTTCCATTATGCTGCTCGGATTCTCTCTCTTCCTCCCATCATGTCAGGTAACAAAGGGCACTATACTAATAGCCTCGAATGTCAGCAAGCCAAATGCTCTTTTTAAATTCTTTTACAAAATAAAGTAAATAAAGTGGAAACAAAGTCAGAAATACTTTTAAGCACTATAAAAAAAACACAAAAAAAACCCAAAAAAAACAAGTTAACGTTTTACTCTAAACTAGTGCCCTAAACAAGTGACATACAAAGTCATACATGTTGTATAAGTACAAATAATACTGGGAGAGTAAAAAGAAATAATTTAAATGATGCTAGGGGTGCTCCCATTCTCAAACTTTTTCTAGAAGAGAGGAGAAACAAGCATTGAATTACTTGTTAACATTGATAAAAATGAAGGTTAAAACAAAATGTGAACAGAGCTCCGCAAAACCGATCCTACCTTCAGCAAGCCAAATGTGCTTTAAGATAATCTATATATATAAAAATGGAATGGGTGGGTCGTCGGGTGGGCCTTTTTTTCATTCCGTCGTTTTTTCGACGTTTTGAAAATGTAGAATGATTATTTGATTTTTTTGTTTTTATTTGATCGTGTCTATGTAGCCGCCGTCGTAATAAAGTATCGCTAAAATCGTCATTTATCGTAATTTATTTTTGACGTATAACGTCGCCGTCGTCGAGGTCAGTGATACCAGTGCAAAAAATCTGCTTACGGTTGAAAGACACGCCCTACTCACTGGACAGTTAAAAACACCAATCAAACTAACGATGACATCAAGTATTACCCAATCAAAAGTAGGAAAGGAGGCATCTTCATAAAATGCGTGTGGGATGATTTGCATGAGACGCTGCTTTAAAAAAAAAATGATAAAAAAAATACGGGATAAATCCCGTCCAGTATTGATTCAAAACGGGACGCGCAATTTCATTCTCAAACGCGGCACGATTCCGTATTTTAAAGGACGGGTGGCAACCCTACAGTGCCAGGTAACCACCCATACAATCACATTGTGATTCAGACTAGGAATGCAATGAATGTAATTACCCCGATCTACATACAAGGCGAAAGTCTTGCAACATTCAAAGATGATGGTTTGGGATAAGTACATCATACAACATAAAAGAGCTTATGAAGCCTTGAACCGAAAAAAGCAAGATCTCAGAGATCGTAAAAAAAAAATAGGAGCTAATGTCGTTTTACTCGCTGTACATTTTAGTCAAACATTACCAGTTATTCCACGAGGGAGACCAGCACATCAACTCAACGCGTGTTTAAAATCCATGCTTCTCCACGCTCGGTTATATCTCGCGTGTTCTCGGGTAGGTGCACCAAAAAATGTATACATTTAAGCATGTAATGGGCAAACAAAAAATGAGGTATACCCGAAGGCACAGCAGTAGTACTTAATGTAACTTTACTTCTTAAATGTTAATGTTTTACTGTTTAATAATTTATACGCTTCTTATATGTTGTTCAAATTCTTTTATCAAAATACCACTGACAGCGCAATGCACGATAACATCGAGTGAATACACCATACGCATCTGCCCACGGCTGCCCTGCTGTGCGCAGATAGGACTTGATTGTACAATAAAATAAAATAAAGATAAAAAGACTAAAACAATCATCACCCATAAAGCGGATAGTAGACGTGACGTACTATATGTGTACCACATTTCAAGTGTATAGGTGAAACGGTTTGTGAGCTACAGGTCATTTAAAATCCTGGACAGACACACTAATTGCCACGGTAGCAAATTACAGAAGAAGATTTTACTGTTTAATAATTTATATTTATATGAAATGTGCTTCTTATATATTACTTCATATTCTCATATGATAATGATGTTAATGTTTATATTGATTTCTGTGTTATTAAAACTGCATGTATGTGTGTATATGTATATATATATATATATATATATATATATATATATATATATATACGAGCTGTATATACCCGGCGTTGCCCGGGGCAGAAGTAACCTAATCGGTCAAACACTTACATATATACCAAAGTAAACCTAATCGGTCAAACAGTTACATATATAAAAAAAACCGAACCTAATCGGACAAACAGCTTCATATATACAGAAGCGAACCTAATCGGACAAACAGCTAATCTATATACATAAGCAAACCTAATTGGTCAAACAGTTACATAAATACAAAAGCAAACCTAATCGATGAAACAGCTTCATATATACAGAAGCGAACCTAATTGGTCAAACAGTTATGCATGTGCACAATAATTTTACAAAGATTATGCGTGTTAACAATCATTAAAAAGAAAAGATTGAGGAACTCTTCTTCTATATGTGATGAAGCTGGATGAAGCTGACTTGACGAAGACGTAGGTGGCATAGATTGGTTTTTCTAAAACAGAAGAAAAAAATGAGTATCTATTATTATTTTAAATTAGAATGAAAATGAGAACCTTGATTAGAGATAGATTATCCGTATTAAAATATGTGCATGAATAAACTTTTGCTAACTCTCTAGCAAAAGTTTATTCATACAAATTGGCATGGGATGGCTTTGTGAAAAAGTAAAAATTAGATAAAAATAAATTGAGAATGCGTACTTCGATTTGACTGAGATTATCTGTAATGATGAAAAAAAAGTTTAGTATGTTTTTTTTTCCATACGGGAAGGATGTAAAACCTTACATAGGCACCCTTCAGCCCGTACTGAAGGGTAGTGTCAGATTCTTACTGACTAAAAAACACCCTTTTTATTCCACAGCTACCCCAAAAACCACTATTAGGCATTACTTTGGGGTGGCAGTAGTTTAGTTTTGAAACAGCTGGGTCCTGAAAAAAATCTGTCTTATTAGTGGCTTCATCACATATAGAAGAAGAGTTCCTCAATCTTTTCTTTTTAATGATTGTTAACACGCATAATGTTTGTAAAATCATTCTGCACATGCATAACTGTTTGACCAAATAGGTTCGCTTCTGTATATATGAAGCTGTTTGATCGATTAGGTTTGCTTTTGTATTTATGTAACTGTTTGACCAATTAGGTTTGCTTATGTATATAGATTAGCTGTTTCTCCGATTAGGTTCGCTTCTGTATATATGAAGCTGTTTGTCCGATTAGGTTCGTTTTTTTTATATATGTAACTGTTTGACCGATTAGGTTTACTTTGGTATATATGTAAGTGTTTGACCGATTAGGTTACTTCTGCCCCGGGCAACGCCGGGTATATACAGCTCGTGACCTCATATAAATGTGCCCTAGCAGGGGCATGCAACACATGCTCTCCTGATAATGGTTCCTGTTTATATTAAATACATACTGTACAAAAAAGACACAACAGACCCTTGAAGCACTCGGTCATTCCTGCTCCTCATATTGCTCAACAGGTATGATCTGTGGCACTAGTCCTATCACTCCTCTCCATCGCACTGTCTCAGTCATACAATTCTACCACTCCCTTCTTCTTCCCCTTAATTTTTCCTCTGTTTTTCTCAGTCTTTTTCTTCCTTTTCAATCTCGCGCTCAGACCCCTTTTAACCTTGTGAGTGTACATGCTTTCCATAATGATCCATGAACTGTCAACAAGGAATGTCTGTGCCGACTACACTCACATGAAAAAGAGCAATCGGCCAATTTCCCATTAAACACTCCAGTGCCACGTAGCTTTTCGCTGGCACACACCTACACCCACAACATCAGAGCTGCACTGTTTTGACAAAAACTTTGCACAGCCACAGACACATGACACATTATGCCACAGTTGTTGAAAGAAATAGCTTCTTGCTGCTGAGCCTCTCCCTAACTTAACATATAATGAATTACCAGGAGACAAGCACAAATTATACATGTGGCCAGTGCATCACTGGAAAGTATTTAAAAAATATTTAATTGCTTCACAAGGCCTTCTTTTGTAGGTCATAATAAACAAAGGTTAGGGAGATTCAAGAATCAGAAAAACACAGCAATTTAAATGTCAAATGTATTACCACAGGTATCAAATCAGAGCAATCTTATGACTGACAAGAAAAAAGCTGTGAAATCATGAATAGTGGTTAAATGCATGGTCCAGAAAATATATTAGATATGAATATTGAACATTGAATCATGGCCTGTAAGGAATTAAAAAACCTTCATGATAAACATTTTGGAAATACTGTCTAGCCTTATTCTTATTGCTTTTCATACATCTTTGGAATACCCTCCAAAACAGAATGTGGAAGCCTCGGTCAGGAAAACAGGTCATCGAGAGTTTCAAACTCAAACATGACACTCTCCAGTTGGTGGGTCGGCAATGGTGGCCAGCTCACTTCCCGTTCAGTTCATCATCTCCCTCTTGTACAAAAGCCAACAAGAGGCTCTCTATGCTTTCTCTGGACTGCTGTTCTTCTGTCCCAGCCTGTTATTCCCTTAATAGTTAGCAGACTCCACATCAAGTGTGTGGGATATCCCTGACAGCCCACCTCCACTGGAAACATCCAGATTTGCCATCCTTTGTCCTTGTAGCTGTTTTTTGCTGTTCTTCCAAACTGTTGCCTTCTCATATGCTTCTTCCCACTGTACATTCAACTCTACTATTATTTTCTTCCCAGCTGTTCACCAGATATTCATGTCTGTTCTCAGGGCAGTGAACAGTACAAACTTAGGGAACCAGAGCTTCCCACCCAGGTCAGCTCTTATCTCCCATTTTTTGGCTGATGGACGTAGGATAGAAATAGTAGAAATCTGTCATCATTTCTTCCAATGTCACATGGTTGAAGTCACCACATATTCTAACTGCAGGTTTGGAGTGAGTCATCATTAAGGTGTTGGTGACATAATTAATCATTTCTGTTACCAGGTCACCATTTGAAGGGAAAAATATAAATGTTAATAAGTATGATGTAATTTTTCTCCCTTGGTAAATACCTTGGATAAATTCCAACAGTCAGAATTTCAATGTCTGAATCACAAGCTGTAGTTTTAACTGTAATATGCTCCAGTTTACACCATTCCTCATGTGCTTTTTCCCACACCACACTGGCTCTCTGCTTGAATAACATGAAATCCATCCAACATTAAAACAGCGTCAGGTATATTAGCTTTAAGCCAGCTGTCAGTAAAGAACAAAATGCCACTGTACTTGTGTGCTCCATGACTTGCTATAAGTGCAGACAGTTCATCCATCTTATTTGACAGCAATCAAATATTTGTTCGAACATTTCCCATTACAATAGATGGCAGACCAGTTCTAAAACCATTTCACTTGGCTTTTACTCTCACGCAGACACATCGCCCTCCCTGTCAGTAAACACAGCTCCTGCAGTAAAATGTAACTGAGCTGTTTACGCACTCACGATCACAGTGCAAGTAATGGATTATGGGAGTATTTAATACAACCCTATTTAATCTTCTGTGTCTAACTGTTTCAGATGTTGTAATCATAAGGCAGCCACCAGCTCCTCTTCGCAATTCCCTCCAAGTTCGCTACCCGTTCAAAGTGCAGTCTCATTGTTAAATAACCTGGACTTTCTCTTATTCTGCAATTAAAAAAAATCGTGAGTTGTACATTCTTAACAAAAGCAGAAATATAACTCTTTTGTCATTTTCCTATTAATTCAACTTATCCTTTGAAGTTTGCTTCCTACCACAGCAAATTACGCAGAATGTAGGAAAGTTAATGTGTGAACTACTGGTCTAGTAGTGACTAGTTAAAAGGCTGTGGCTTTAGGAGTCATTAAAAAAAAAACAAAAAGAAAAAAACACACCCATTTGGGAACCAGTGGGGAATGCTGGGAGATGTAGTCCGGCAATAATGCCCTAATAGGGACCATGGGTGCCACAAGGGGACACCGCAGGTAGATGCACTCACTAATACTCACTAATAAGTGGGACTTTCATATGACCTGGAAGTACTTCCATTGGGCAGTGACCCTGGCACCAGAGGTACTCCCTGGTCCTTAATAAAAGGGACCACACTCCCTTATCCAGGAAAGTCGGAGCTGGGAGGACACAGAGAAACACTCGACTGGAGGAGGGCAGTGTGGTGGTGACAGGAATTGGGAAGTGGTATTGTGTTTTGTGGAGAGAGACAACCTGTCTTTGTACTTATGTTACTTTGTGGAGAAATTGGTAAATAAACCATTCTTTATTTGAAACCGGGACTCTCTTTGTGATTGTGTTTGGGGCTCACTGACACCCCTGGGTCTATCACATTAGAGGGTGCCATGTTCTGGGATGGTATTGGTGTTGCAATGTATATTTAAGGTTAATTTTGCTGTATTTTTTAAGTCTGAAGGCGTCTTGTGTGTGGATGCTAAGATGGCAGCATGTTGGCTACTGGTTAAGAGCAACTGCTGAATGTTATTTATGTGTGCAGTATATGACCTCTGTTAATATTATTACTTCATTTGAACTTGATTTTTGTTACATTTAGCTAAGATAATGTGGAAAGTCAATTAAGTTACAGATACACATTAACATGCAGCTGTTGAATCATCCAACTGTGATGCAAACTGTTCTGCTTGTTTCAGTTCATCTGCCACAAGGCCGGTAATATTAAGGGACATACCCTTGATCCAAAGGAAAACAGTATTATTTTATAGTGAAACAATCAGAGTTTTCCCAAGACTTCCAGTTACAGGGAGAATGAGTTCATCAGTGAGAAGATGGGGCTTCTTTGATTTTTATACAGAGAGCAATACAGCGCAAGATGCATGAAATGCTTTGACAGATGCAATTTGATTTGACTTGACTTAAATTCTAACCGTTTTTATTGGGAAAATGCATCTGTCTTACCAACACAGGAGGAACAATTGGTGCTCAGTTGCTGCTGCTGCAAATTGGCTGGCTTAATGGAACTGTTCATTAGCACTGCGCTGCAGATATAACACAGCAGCTGCATTGGGTCTGCTTCCTTACTTTAAAATCAATATAAAACATAATACTCTTGTAATGGCAATGTTTTGCATTTGTTATCTTCCTTTTAAATCAGCAGTTACACCTGAACTGGCATTATTTCTGCCATACCATTTATCCTTTGGATATTGATTTTTTTCTTGCTAGCATTGGTGCATTTCTTGATCAGAACAGGTGGTGTTAAAACTCACCAAGCTAAGCTGCATGCCACGCAGTAGCATAGAGATGTGGTAATTACAACACCATACACTAGATTCAACATTGCACAAATTTCATTACATATTTACTGTGTTTATTTATTTTGTTCCAAATTACAATTACAGTGAAACAGCTTTTGACACAATTTTATTCATAACATCAAAGAATAGTTGGTTAGCTAACTAGGTGTGACAGGAAACATGCAAAAAAGCGCAGAATAAATGGGTTCTGGGCATAGGCAATTCTAAAACAGGAATAAAAAGATTCAAGGAATTATCAGTAAAGATTATTTCCCAACTAAAAACAAATAATAATAGAACATGTTTAGAGACGCAATGTTTTGGCTGTACACCCTTCATCAGTTGTGTTGTTTTACAGATGAACACTAACAGTCTTTCACTAATCCATAGAATGCTTAGTAAAAATGAATTAAAAGATAAATATGAAATTATGCTAGTAAGAAGCATTCTGTGTCCACTGTATTAAAGTGTATTTTCATTCAACTCTCCAATTGTGTGAAGTACATCAATATATGAAAGTGTAATTCAACACGAAGTTCTCCCTATCATACTCCGTCCCATTATCCCATCTAATCTCATTAATTTGAGAGGTTCAAGTTGGGATATCACAATAATGACCTAAAATGCTATCTCTCTAAATGTGAAATAAAAAGGAGGCATGAAGTGCGTCTGCTGAGTGCAGACCTTGTTGATGATGTCAACAAAATGAATTTTTAAAACCGTTCTGCTATTTAAGCATAATTTCATGGGCAGAAGACTTTTTATCATTACACATCAAATGTTCATGGTGCGGTTTATCATTACAAATATGGCTTTATATGGATTGATTGTTCCCTTGGAGAAAACTACAAGCCACAAAAAATTAAACACACAGATGGTAAGTTGTTCTGCAATATAAGTTCAAAGAGGACATTTATTCTGGAATTAATTTGCTTGTGGGAATGACAGTATTTAATTCAGAAGTGTATTCCTTTGATTAGCCGATCACTGCTTAATTTATAAAATTGCTTTAAATTGAATGTCAATTGTTATTCCCAAGTGTCAAACCTACCCCTGTATTACTGATTTTCATTACAATAACAAAATTTGTGTAAGATGAAACTTTTTCTTTGACCATAGTTTTTTTTGGTATTTATACACTGGGACAGATTGCATACTGTATACCAAGATTTATGAAGCATGATATGAAATATAACAAACAGCTTTATTTGGCTATTGCTTTTATCCAAAGTGATTAATCAATCATTCATGCACTGAAGAAATTGATCCAGAGTGACAGTTTACAGTTTCAGTGTTTCTAGGTTAAAAATGAGCCTTTAGAACAGGGGTGTCGAACTCCGGGCCTGGAGGGCCGCAGTGGCTACAGGTTTTCATTCTAACCCTTTTCCTAATCAGCGAGCAGTTTTCACTGCTAATTAACTCCTTTTCCATTCATTTTAATAGCCCTGTTTTTAAGGAATCAGTCCTCAAATTGATTCCTTTCTTCAGCAGTCAAACAGAAATGAGACGTGAAATGAGCCAACAGATGACCAGCTAAACTGGGATTTCAAACTCCAACCAATTTCACTCCAAACAGTCTCTTAATGAGAAGCTGATTCTTGCTGTTAATTAAGCCCGTTATTTAATTCCATGGCTTGTTGCTGCTTTCATTCTGCCACAGCAGACATTTCCAAATCTGTTGATTTCTCTGTTTTTTCTAAGAACATTTTCAAAATGTTTTGGTGACCTGAGAGATCAACTTTACTGAGACCTTCACCTTTATTTATTTTCAGATATTGCGTGATGGGCACAGGTGAGCTGGTCATATGATGGCTTGTTTGATGTCTCATTATTGTTTGGATACTAATTAAGGAAAAAGAGAAAATTAAGGGGCCTGAGTCAAGTTAATTAAAACTAAAGCAAAAGAAGTTAATTAGCAGTAAAAACGGCTCACTAATCAAGAAGATGGTTAGTATGAAAACATGCAGCCACTGCGGCCCTCGAGGACTGGAGTTCGACACCTGTGCTTTAGAAAATACCAAAAACGCTTTAAATATTTTATTGGAGAGAAGATTCTGGAGATAAGTCAGCCACTAGTTTGAATGAAGACAAAACTGGGAATTAAGAAGACTCTGGTGTGAAGGCTGTGAGCAGACATGTTTGCAGCACTGTGGATTTTGTTGTTAAAAGGAGTGCAATGATTGCAATTTATACAGTATGATTACAAACAAGCATTTCAAAAGATTTAGTCTCAAATTTATAAATACACTGTAAGAACTTGGATCATGTCTACAAGGTTCCAACTGCCACTGGGCAAAATTGTAAGCAAAAAACGTTTGATTCTCACTAACGATTGATACAGGGTAAATATAAGGTAATGGTGTAAGAAAATTAAAATGACAAAATCTGCATACACTTGAAAACTTTTGTGGTATATGGCCGGCCGTTCTTCCCAGCCAATAACCCCACACCACCAGATGGAGCCCTCCCGGCAACATGGAGGTGCCCTGAATTCCAGCAGGGCATCATGGACCTTGGAGTTTTTCTTTACAGCCCTGCTGGATACCGTGGGGGCTACCAGGGGACGCTGCAGGGAGGCCCAGGGACTTGTACTTTCCATATAGCCCGGAAGTACTTCACAATCATGGGAACGGAAGAGATGATATACTTCCAGGCTGAAGAAAAGAAGAGTTTTGATCTGACCCAGAAGTGCTAAGAATCACATGGACTGGGGGGATCAGAAGCACTTCCAGGTCATGGACTATAAAAGGACTGTGGGAGATCCCAGCAGTGGGCTGAGTTGGGAGGAAGGGTGACTGAGCTGCTGGGAGTGGAGGATTGTGATTGTGTATCGGAATATTGATTATTGAGTATTATGGAGTGGGGGTGCTTTGTGCACAGTATTATTGCAATAAATAATTCTTGGACTTTTATCTGGTGTCTGGTCTGAGGGTTCAAGGAGACGACAGCGCCCCTATCTGTCACACTTTACAAAAACTGTTACCTTTAAAAGGTATAGTACATCTCAAATACAGCTGGGTAGCTTTAAAAATAAGGCTGAATATAACCAAAACCTAAATGGGTACAGCAAATGTCTTGTGAGAAAAATACATCAGAATCCTATAATTCTCAGGAAACAAAGAAAACTTAATTCCAAAATTAAAATCCGAAAAAGTAAATCTGATTTGAATTACTATTTAATATTACAATGTATACTTCAGAAATGTTACATAACTCATTATTTAAATAAAAAACAACATAAATAAAACCCATTATAACATAACTACATTGCGTAGTTCCATTTCATAATGATGAATATTACAAGAAATGGATTTCAAATATCAAGCCTCGCACTCACTATTTCTTTAATTTTTTTCTTTGAGAATTTCATTGCACCAGATTAGGTCTGAGGAAGAAGTATTAAAATCTCTAAAGAAAATAAAAATGATTTAGACTACTGTATAATACTTTCTCATTAGCCACAGAGATGATGCATACTGTAACTCATGGCACAAAGACATTTTTAAAACCCATTTATTAAAACTCATTACACCGTATGGTATCATATCTTGGTTAATAACAGGCAAATCAAGAGATTTCAACTAGGATTTAAGGACTTGGGTCATATCTACAAGCTTACAACTGCCATTTGTTCAACTAGTAAGAATACAAAATTGATACAGAGATAAATATAAGATAACATGGAGGAAGTAAAACTAAAATGACAAAATTGGCTTGCACCTGAAAATCTTAGGAAAACAGATCAGAGTTTGTCTTTAATGCCACAGTATATCTTAAAGATAGCAGGGAAGCTTTAAAAAAGCTTAATACATTCTAAAACTAAAGGGGTGCATCAAATGCCAACTATTTGACATTACAATTTATACCATAGAGATGTTACATAATGTATTACTTAATGAATAAATAAAAACATACTGTTTAATAAACTTGTGTGGCAGACCGCCGGGGCCCTTACCCAGCCAGGATGCCTTCGGCACAAAAGGACTGTGGGAGAGGGCTTATTCCAGACACTATCTCCCCCAGACCAATAGAGGGTAGCCCCCTTGTCTTGCAGCAGTGCCACGGGTTTGGAGCATGGAAGCTTAACCTTGCTGGGGCCATGGCCTCCGCCAGGGGGCACCTAGACCTTTACTGAGCTCTGTCTGGCAGCACTCCGCCACACCCGGAAGTGCTGCCAGAAGAAGGTTGTTGGATACCCGGAGACCTTCCAGATGACCTATAAAAGGGGACAGCTGCTACAACTCAATGGCCGGAGTCAGGTGGAAGAGGACAAGGCTTGCTGGAGGAGGAGTGGAGCCAAGAGAAAGGAAGAGAAGATTATGTTTTGTGTTTTGGACTGTGTTTGTACTGTGTTGTGGGGAGCAAGTGAAAAGTGCTTCAACACGGAAATAAAAACATGTGCTGAGCAACACTTGTGTCCCTGCCTGTCTGTGTCGGGTTAGGACAGCTGTACACACCCAGGTGGTCCACACCTGTTACACCATACTTCATCATAATTTACTTACTTCCATCTTTTATAAAGATGAATATTACAAGAAAAATGTTGCACATGTCAAACATTGTACTTCTGGTTTTCTTAATTTATTTCATCCAGGAAATCCTTGCAGTTGTGAGCTCCACAAAATACAAGATGTTTCCTCCCTCTCCTTACCAGAGGAACTGCAAAGTCCTACGTATAACACTACAGAGATGGTGGAAATGATGTCTAGATTAGAAAACAACATGACATGTTATAATATATATTGTGGAGATCCTACATAACTCAAAGATGAACATGTAAATAAAACCAATTACATCATAATGTATCATACTTTGCTTAGTTCCATTTCATAATGATGGACAAATATCAAACATCATACTCTATATGGTATGCCATATGCTATCATATCTTGGTCAACACTTGGCTTAGACTTATTTTATAATGATAAAAGCACAAGAAAAAGATTGCAAATGTCAAACATTGTACTTATGGTTTCCATTTTTTCCCCAGAATACCCTTGCACTTGGCAGCTCCATGAAATGCAAGATGTTTTCTCTTTGGCTCCCCCGCCCCCAGGAATTGTAAAATCCCATTCATTAGACTTTAGAGACGGTAGCAATGATATCTAGCATTGATAATTTCTACCATGACATTGTAGTATTCACAAAGGATATAACACCCTCACCATTAAAGAGTACCTCCAAATGAAGAAGGGCACATCAGGAAAGAAGAGGCCAAGTTTGACATACGGAGATGCAGCAGCCCTCGGACTCTTTACAAATGTGTTCAGGGAATGGTTATTATATAACATATAATCACGTGGTTTCGTTTATTCTTTTTATATTTTTTAATAAATCAAACTGATTTTGAAAAGAATCTTGTCATTGTTTCATTCTTTAAACATATAATCACATTCAGCAATTTGTTGAGTGGGATGCTTCTCTCTTAGTAGCAATAGTTCTTTGAAATTTTCTCTTTGCTATGCAATTATTAAGCAGGAATACAAGCGAAGTTTTCCTTGCATTTATAAAAAATACAAAAATGCTTTATATTACAAAGTATTTACTCAAAAATGAAAAACAGGACTCTGCTAATTAATAAAATGGTGAACAGTTGGCCAATGCAAAGACAAAAGGGTGAAACAAAACTTAGATAAATATGCATTTCATAATTGTTAGAAAGCAACTGTTACATAAATTTTAATATTTTATGAAGTAAGACTTATAATATAAATTAAACAATTCTGCAAGGCCAGCAGTGCCACTCAGTTTCCCTCTTCACTTGATCCCCAGCCCTTTATTCTTTTATTGGTCCAGCATGAATGTAATGGTGGGCAAGTTCATGCATTTATTTTTAACCTACAATTCACTGTTTTGTGTAGATAAAGCAGACAATTACGATGTAGACATTATGTAGAAATCACCATCTTTAAAAAGGCTTATAAAAACATCAGTTTTAAAACCCTAAGTCAGCCATCTGTGTTTCAGGCACATAGAGGAGATCACAGACAGTTTTAGCATATTACAGGAGTGGGACAAAACATTTAATGTTCAGGGAGGTCTGCGGTTGATTCTGCAAAGAACTGAGACTGAACCCTTGGAAACCAGACAGGAATATTTGTTAAAAAGATGTCTTATATGGCCTCTAACTTGCAGATACTCAAGATGAAATTATATAGAAATTCTGAGGCAGCTGCTTGGTACTGATCAAGTCAGTGCACCAGGGTCATTGGATCCCCATGCATTCTGCTGAAAAAGGAATCTGCATAAAAAGAGATGAAAAGGGGACCATTGCCAACATCCTCTAAGCAGTTACAGCAACTACTTATAGCAGGGGTGTCAAACTCCAGTCCTGGAGGGCCGCAATGGCTGCAGGTTTTCATTCTAACCACCTTCTTAATTAGTGACCTGTTTTTGCTGCTAATTAACTTCTTTTGCCTTATGTTAAATTTAACTTGACTCAGGCCCCTTAGTTCTTTCTATTTCCTTAATTAGCAGCCAAACAATAATGAGACACAAAAGGAGCAAACAGGTGATCAGCTAACCACATTATCTGAACATAAAGAAAGGTGAGGGTCTTGGTAAGGTTGATCTCTCAGGTCAATAATCAGAAATGGAAAAATCAACAGTTTGGTTAATGTCTGCTGTAGCAGAATGAAAGCAGCAGCAAGCCGTGGAATTACGTAACAAGTTTAATTAACAGCAAGAATTGGCTTCTCATTAAGAAATTGGTTGGAGTTTCAAACCCCAGTTTAGCTGGCCAACTGTTGGCTCGTTTCACATCTCATTTCTGTTTGGCTGCCATTTAATGAAGAAAAGAATCAATTGAGAGGACTGAATCCTTAAAAACTGGGCTATTAAAATGGAGGGAAACGGAGGTAACTAGCAGTGAAAACTGGTCACTGATTAGGAAAAGAGTTAGAATGAAAACCTGCAGCCACTGTGGCCCTCCAGGCCTGGAGTTTGACACCCATGACTTATAGGGCCCTAGAATTCCACGATGCAAAATTGAGTGCACAACAATATCCCATCGACTTTTATGAATTTGGACAACTTTTCTGCAAGTTTTGCCAACATACCATAGACAAAAAGATACTTGCAATGACCATGTCAAATCTAAAACCCATCTCAAGAACAAGGAGAAATTAAGATCAATGAGTTTTCCCCTTCAGGTAACAATAGAGGAAACAACAAAATCATCAGATGAAAGACGCCAGTTTGTGGAGAACGTGCTGCCAGAAAATGACAGCAGTCTTTATCAAACTCATTTGCCCCGAGTCTTTGAACAACATATGGACGCCGTTCTTCAAAAGATTTGTGGCAATAAAATTTATGTTGTAGTTAATGAAACCACAGATAGCCGAGACCATGTATATGCACCCGACCTGACACAGATTGGACACGGAGGCACACGTATAAAATACAGGTAAATAAACTTTTATTTTTCTTCAGCTGGAGGGCACGTCTTCCATGTGTCCCCCAGCCACAACACCGTCCCAAAGCACCAACACACAAAAGTAGAGCACTCTTCTTCTGCACCACCACTCCTCCCAGGCAACCTCGTCCTCCTCCACCCAACTCTGGCCGCTGAGTGGTGGTTGCTGGCTCCTTTTATTGGGCACTCAGAAGTGCCCCAGGTGTTTGATTGCCAACATTAGGCTGCACTTCCGGGTGTGGCGAGACCAGTGCCCAGAAGGATCCAGCAGCTCCTGCTGCAGCACCCCCTGGCGGTGCCTGCGGAACCCAACAGGGCTGCCCAACACTCCAACCCCCCATGAAGCCCTGGGGGAGTCTGAGGCACTGCTGCAACCCACTGCTGCCATCTAGCGTCCAGGGGGAGATATTGTGTTTCCCATGTTTGCTCCCCTGGAACATATGCTGCAAGGACGTCCCAGCTGGGCATGGGCCCCTGCCATCTGTCACAATATATATATATATACAGTGTACACAACAACAAAAAACATAAAATACCAAAAGCTTAGTTTAACTTTTTCTCTCCTGTACAAAAAGGCACGTAATTTATCAGTTCTGTCTCTTGGCTTAGTGCAGGTAATACTTCTCTCAAAGTATACTTATGGTTTGAGGAGAGTGATGCCTGGTTCTTTTCCTGGTCGGCTTTCTCCAGACAAATGGAATTATTTTGCAACACGCTTTCTTTCCTTTGTTCAGAAGGTCTCCTTCTCCACCGTTGGTCTCAACTTCAAGTTGCGGTTGGTACTGCAGTCTTGTCTTCAAAGGCTTTACACAAAATAGAAAAATTGTGCCTGCTAAGTCAAATGGTGATCAGTCAGTGACTGTTGTTTTCAAGGAAAACTGCGTGGTTTACGTATGGTTTCTCTCTTTTGCTCCTGTCCTTGCTGAGGATAGACTAATAGCAACCTTGTCCAAACTTCAACTCAGACAAGTATTCCACCTTTCAGTTCAGCACAGTTGCCCTCTGGTGTAAAGGGATTGGTTTGACATCTCTTGTGGCCACATTTACCAGCTATGGGTTCTGACTATGGGCAGCCAAATTATGGCCAGGTCAAGCTGTAGCATGGAGAGAGAAGAGTAGTTAATTATGGTGTTACAATGGTTTTCATAGGGAGGAATAGAGGTCATGTAATTGGCTTCATGGGTGAACTCTTGGTTGACCACTGGTGCAAAGTTATATCCCAACAATGTTACTCATTGTGCATTTGTGGTCCTTTCATCAGAACTTGAGTCCATTTCATGCCTAGTCGTTACATGGTTTGGAATCAGATAAGATATGGCTGCAGATGCTACATTCCAAAGGTAGGCTATTTCAGGCAAACTGAGACTTTCAATTGGTAATTGGTACGTCTGGCAACAGTGTATTTACCCAGGATTTTGGTTCCAATCTGGCAAAATGGATAATGCCAGTCTATCCTACAGTGGTCATTGTGGATCATGATCAATTTCTCCAGACACTTCATGTCCACAGAGGTTAATGTATTGTTCCAATGGTCATTTATGTTGGGAACAGCGTATTTCTTTAGAACTGGCACAGTTGTGGTTTCTTAAAACACTGCAGCATCGTAGATGAAAACAGGGACAAATTGAAGATGTCAGTGTACACCCATGACAGCTGGGAGGCGCATGACTTCATGATGTGGGTCAGGATGCGGTCTGGGCCAGCGGCATTGTGGGTTTAATTTGTTTAAACATTCTATTCACTTCAGCCCAAGTTACCAATTATATGTTGCTTTTAAGTAGTATTTTTCAGTTATAGGAGAGAAAATGTAGAAGAAATTTAAAATTGGGTAGCTACTTGATGGGTGTATTTATATATTTTATATTGTACCAGCCTACATTACATGTTGAATAAAATAGTATTTGGTATTTCTTACTCTATGTGTACCTTCAGCATCTTTCCTTGGTATCCTTGTATACCTGATCCTCTCTTGACCGTTGCTCCTTCTGTCGAATGCATTCCAGGAAAGCATGATTCTGAGATTCTGTCATTTTGTGGCTCCCTCCTCAGCTCCTGTCTGCTTTTATAGTTCACAACTTAGACAGAGGCAATCAACGTGCCTCCTACTCCTTTACTGCTCATGTTGTGTCTTACATTCACACTTTACCTTTTGATCGCATCACCAAAGCCAAACTGACCCATCAGATTAATTGGAGGAACCCTCCCCACCACACACACACACACACACACACACACACACACACACACACACACACACACACCAGACATTAGTGTTTTATTATATTGTAGATTACAGAAAATGGCACAAAATTGTTCACTTGAATAACAGGTATTAAGTGTCATAAAGTTTGTCTATTATTGTTATGGAATACAAATATTCTGATATTGTGACAGCCCTAATAATAGTACAGCTAAGTGTATAATGTACCATAACTCAAGTTTACTCACCATTTAGAGCAGTGCTCCGCAACCTTTTCTCACATAGGACACACCAAAGTTCTTCCTAGAATTCCGCGGCACGTCAAAAGCTAAAATATATAGCAGTGGCGTAGTTGGGGCGGGATCGGTCCGCTCCGAGCGCCAGCTATTTAGGGCGTCCAAACTACGGTAGTTTCCTTTTTTTTTTTGTTCCTTGAGGAGGCGCAAAAAAAAATTTCTTTCAGCTTTAGGGCGTCAAATTTTTCACCGCCCGGGCAACATGATCTCCAGCTATGCCACTGATATATAGATATTAATTTAATACACAAATTTTACAATAAATTTTCATTTTTTATTATAAGTATACATTTATTATAAGTATACATACATAAAAACTATACTATATTTACTTTTATGCAATCTTAATAATTATTATAACATAATGACTGATTAATGTGATACCTGCGCTTGTTTCAATGAACACAAAAGTTTTATATTCGGCTCAATATTTGACAGCGCAACCCGAAGTTCTTGGTCAAGATCTTTTAAGCATGACCGCTTATCATTTTTAATTAACACAAGAGTTGTTTGTCTTTTTTTGGCGTAACTGGGATGGTTTGAATTTAGATGGCGATTTAGTTTACTGGGTGCCATTGCCTCGTTTGATAGCTGATCGCCGCAAATGATGCATTGTGACTTTGGAGCCGTTTCGTCACCACACCACGAGAATCCATATCGAATGTAGTCTTCGTTGTACTTCCTTTTCACAATCTGCTTTGTTTTTTTTTTTGCAACACTTGTGCTGGGTTCTTCATCATCTGTACGTGAAGACGAATCTTTTCCACGTAAAAATTTATCCATATTTAAAGGGGTATAAAACTAAATATGAATCACACGAAGAACGTTAACCATACACAATTCAGCAACACAACTAATAGTAATGAATGATAACTACTGTTGCAACATGAGTGAATGCGACATAACACGACTAATACGTCGGCTTGAATTGAATCTAGGTGAGGGCACGGAGCGCTCTGCCTAGCAAAGCATACTACGGAGTTGTCTGGCGACTACGTAGGGCCTACGTCGTAGGTGCCAGGCGCCAGGCAATGGGATTTATTATTTCAGAGAAATGACACACAAAATTATGAAACCTTTAAATGGCTATTTACGCGAATATTTCATTGCACGTATTCTCGTTATTGTGTTTCTAAGGAGGACCATTGAAATATTATTTAGTTAGAAAATTGGTCAATCCTCCGAATACCGGTCCCAAATTATTTAACAACTCTTTTCCTATCGAGTGGACAATACTACACTGAAAGCCGCGAAAAAACATTTATTGCAAGACAATAACATGTATTTCCAATATTTTGTATTAATTCCAGCACAACAGCTGCAACGTCTCTTAGTGGTAACGGTTCAACACGGAGCAACTAAATGTTGTAGTTATCGCTGAACAAATGCATATAATTGCCGAAAAGATTGCGTTTGTGGCAGTTGCACGTATGTGATGACGTCATGATGCAACCTATATTTTTAAATAAGTAAGCTGGTTATAACTAACCTTATTGCTCCCGCTCCTAAATATTGTCCACTCGATAGGAAAAGAGTTGTTAAATAATTTGGGACCGGTATTCGGAGGATTGCCGAACATTGTCTTATTTGACCGCGTCACACCTGTATCGGCTCAAGGCACACCGGTTGCGGAGCACTGATTTAGAGGAATGTCTGAAGTTTTTAATGAAAATACATTTAAATAAATTAACCAAACAATATCTTTTCAGTCAAAACAGATTGGAAACACAAACCAATAAGCCTTGTCCTTTTTCTTTTTCCAGTTTATTACTCAATCCACTTTATAAAACTGATGTTATGGTGGTAGTGAGAAAACA
This sequence comes from Erpetoichthys calabaricus, assembly GCF_900747795.2. Lineage (NCBI taxonomy): Eukaryota > Metazoa > Chordata > Cladistia > Polypteriformes > Polypteridae > Erpetoichthys > Erpetoichthys calabaricus. The sequence continues at coordinate 112,212,164 of NC_041396.2, forward strand.
ACAAAAGTTTGAAAGATTCCATACACACACTTTAGGGGCAGGCCAACAAAAGAGTTTGATCAGTTAAAAAGGGTAATGATGTATATGGGGTAGTTTTGGGGCACTGAATGACACATTGGGACGTGACAGTTACTTCTCATTTATTTTAAACTTCTTACTCAAAATAAAACTCAAAAATTAATTGCATGGCAAACTGAAAATTCCAAATGACTATTGTTGCTAAAAGTGAAGTATCCCACACTGTAAAATAGTGATTATATTTTTAAAAAATAGTCAGAAGATTCTTTACAAAATCAGCTTAATTTATTAATAAATAAAACAAGCTTAACAAAATCTTTATGCCTTCCCTGCACACATTTTTTTAAAAAGTCTGAGGGCTGCTTCATCTCCACATTTAGCCCTTTTAGCCATGAAACTTGGCCTCTTCTTTCCCACTGTCTTCTTCATGTTTGTGTATTTTAATTTATTTATGTCGTCTGAGACCCCAACAACATCTTGATAAAAATAATCCATGCTGGATATAATCTCTAGGGTCTCTGAAGTGTCATAAACACAACTTTTCAGTTCATCGGGTAAGGCCAAAGAGGAAATGTCTCGTATAGCATTGCTCTGCAAAGCACAAGGACATTCTGAAAGGAAAAATAAATGGAAACCATGAGAACAGTGTTTGACTTGTGGAACCTTTTTCTTGTAATTTTCATCTTTATAAAATGGAACTAAGCACATATGTTATGTTATAAATGTGTCTGGTTAGAGTTGTCACACCAGCTATCTCAATTTCATCTATGTTCATTCAAAGCTGTGGGACACTGATAGGTACATGATCTCCATTCCATTAAAATATTTAAGAAATATTAGAAGTTTTCAGTACCTCAGTCTACCCTACAAAAAATCAGATTGTAAACTAACTTTTTAATGATTTGTTCAATGCAAATGTGACTCATTGATTACCTCTGAGAAAATAATTAGCTAAACAAACATATTTCATAATATGCTCTGTAAATCTTGGTATACCTAATCTATCTCAACGTATAAATACAGATATGACTGTGATCAAACCAAAAGAAAAAAAAATTTAAAAATGTTCAGGATAAAAATGTGAATAAAATAAAATTGTGAAAAGAGAGGAGACTGGGTGATGTGTTTCATCTTTAACTGATCTAGTTCTAATAATGAAAACGAATAAAAACGATTGGTTTGACACTTGACAATAATGATATTCAATTTAAACCAATTGTAAATTTATTTAGTGGTGAGCTATTCAAAAACATACACCCAACGTATTAAAAACTATTCCAGCGCTACACTGGAGAGAAGTTATTTTAACTCAACATTTCATATCTTTTTTAACATGTACTGCAGAAATAAAATTAGCTCATAAAACTTTTTGTTACTATTTACAAAATAAATAAATTACTCTACCTTGCTCTATGCTTTTCTTCAAAGAAACTATTGATCCTTCTACAGCCATGTTTGTACAGTTCAGTGGTATTTGACAATGAAAATCTTCAGGTGATATGCAGGTGCCAAAGCAGCAGAAATGTTTTATATGTGCGCCATCGTGACATCAACAACATATCAATGTCATTTAAATTGAACTCGCGATGCCAGTCCGAGACAGTCAGTTCTGTGATCTTTGCAGGAACAACGAATATTGAAACGGCGCTGACAAGTTGCATCAGCCTGGGGATGAGTCATCAATATTACGAGCTGGCATTACATTATGCAAATTAGCATCTCTGGAGCTAGCTGTCGCCGAGCATATTAAACAGGAAGCCCGAACACATTGCACGTGACTTCCAACTAATCCGGCAACAGCGAGCCGCCTAAAACAGCGATATAAACAGCGAAAATCCATCCTCTCTCTAGCACAGCATAGTATTGAAGCACCGAGTGTAATTACACTATCACATGAATGCTGAGGTACTCAACACATTTCTATAGAGGAATACAATTTCACGTTTTTCCAATACATCCACTGTAATTTCCTGCTAAGATTATTTCATTCTTGTCTCTCCCTCAATTTATATAAACGTTTCTTATCGTGGAAGTGAACAAATGCACAACTTCCGAGAACCTAAACTCGGCGTCTTGAACATTCTACTTTTTTTTTTTTCAAAGTAGTAATATTCTTTACCTTTTTCTTAAACTTTAGAAATGAAAGTTTAGATTGACAGTAGTCAGAGCCCATCATATCAATATTGGAATCAATGCAGAAACCAACCCTGAACGGCCGCTAGTCTACAGCTCCCACTTTCATTCGCACCCGGTTGGCTAACCCAGCACGGAGATGGTTGGGATAGAAAGCTGTCGGCATCGGTGTATGGAAGAGCAGATATCAATCATTTTCACTGAGCCAATCACATGTGAACAAAAAGTTGGCTCTGGTTCAAGAGCTGCGCAGGTGTGTGCTCTTCGCGATTGCTCAAACTTGAGAATGGCGTGTTTCGATGTGAGCTGCTTTTTCTCCGAATTTTGGAAAGGTGCTTTACTGTATTTATAACGGTATATTTTTCCAAATTAATAACCAATTGGTATAAAAGTGTCTCGCCAGGGTTTCATTCTGAAGTTTCTTAAATTAGCGAAACATCACTCGTGCTTCATAAGAGACACTTGGACTGCGATATCCTCAGCGGTCGTCAGTCTCCAGTAGGAGAGGCCATCTTCACTTCAGCACCCCGAGGTCCATGAAGATACGTAATCAGACTTTGCTAAAAGTTGTCTGCCCAGACTAGCTGTAATGTCATTCGTATGTGCACACAGCGATTTAATTCGTGTGTAAAACGCATATAGACGATATGAAAAACATCTACTTAATTTTCAGGCGCACTGCGGGTGAATCAAACGAGTACAAGAAAATAATTCAGGAGTAATTTAGAAACGCAGTGTGTTCAGGATATTAGCATTGCAACGAGTATTCCGATTATTAAAACAAAAAAAAAGAAAACTTGAATACAGTATGACTTTTTAAATCGTCGCCAAAGTTGTTCAGAATTGACGTGATTTAAAGAAATCTTGGAATTATTTAATAATCAAGATATGTCTAAAATATCTTTAAATATTTCTAAATTACTTTATAGAGATATGTCTTAGTAATTTAAAGATGTTAATTATGTAAAGCTATGTTGAAATTATTTAATATGTAAAGATACATCAAAATATTTTTTAAATGTTTCCAAATAGCTTAAATTAGTGTTATTTGTTGATAGATAGATAGATAGATAGATAGATAGATAGATAGATAGATAGATAGATAGATAGATAGATAGATAGATAGATAGATACTTTATTAATCCCAATGGGAAATTCACATTCTTCAGCAGCAGCATACTGATACAATAAATAATATTAAATTAAAGAATGATAACAATGCAGGTGAAAAACAGAAAAACAGACAATAACTATGTATAATGTTGAATGTTAACGTTTACCCCTCTGGGTGGAATTAAAGAGTCGCATAGTTTGAGGGAGAAACGATCTCCTCAATCTGTTCAGTGGAGCAGGACAGTGACAGCAGTCTGTCGCTGAAGCTGCTCTTCTGTCTGGAGATGACATTATTTAGTGGATGCAGTGGATTCTCCATAATTGATAGGAGCCTGCTGAGCGCCCTTCGCTCTGCCACAGATGTTAAACTGTCCAGCTCCATGCCAACAATAGAGCCTGCCTTCCTCACCAGTTTGTCCAGGCGTGAGGCGTCTTTCCTCTTAATGCTGCCTCCCCAGCACACCACCGCGTAGAAGAGGGCGCTCGCCACAACTGTCTGATAGAACATCTGCAGCATCTTATTGCAGATGTTGAAGGACGCCAGCCTTCTAAGGTAGTATAACCGGCTCTGTCCTTTCTTGCACAGCGCATCAGTATTGGCAGTCCAGTCTAATTTATCATCCAGCTGCACTCCCAGATATTTATAGGTCTGCACCATCTGCACACAGTCACCTTTGATGATCACTGGGTCTGTGAGGGGTCTGGGCCTCCTAAAATCCACCACCAGCTCTTTGGTTTTGCTGGTGTTCAGGTGTAGGTGGTTTGAGTCGCACCATTTAACAAAGTCATTAATTAGGTCCCTATACTCCTCCTCCAGCCCATTCCTGATGCAGCCCACGATAGCAGTGTCATCAGCGAACTTTTGCACATGGCAGGACTCCGAGTTGTATTGGAAGTCCGATGTATATAGGCTGAACAGGACCGGAGAAAGTACAGTCCTCTGTGGCGCTCCTGTGTTGCTGACCACAATGTCAGACATGCAGTTCCCAAGACGCACATACTGAGGTCTGTCTTTAAGATAGTCCACTATCCATGCCACTAGGTATGAATCTAATCCCATCTCTGTCAGCTTGTCCCTAAGGAGCAGAGGTTGGATTGTGTTGAAGGCGCTAGAGAAGTCTAGAAACATAATTCTTACAGCACCACTACCTCTGTCCAAGTGAGAGAGGGATCGGTGTAGCATATAGATGATGGCATCCTCTGCTCCCACCTTCTCCTGATATGCAAACTGCAGAGGGTCAAGGGCGTGTTGAACCTGTGGCCTAAGGTAGTGAAGCAGCAGCCTCTCCATGGTCTTCATCACATGTGATGTCAGAGCAACAGGCCGAAAGTCATTCAGCTCACTAGGACGTGATACCTTTGGGATTGGGGTGATACAAGATGTTTTCCAAAGCCTCGGGACTTTCCCCTGTTCCAGGCTCAGGTTGAAGATGCGCTGTAGAGGGCCCCCCAGCTCCGATGCACAGACCTTCAGCAGTCGTGGCGATACTCCATCTGGACCCGCTGCTTTGCTGGCATGAAGTCTCCTCAGCTCTCTGCTCACTTGCGCTGCTGTAATTATGGGTGGGGATGTCTTTCCTATGCTGGTATCAGAAGAAGGATGTGTGGAGGGTGCAGTACTCCGAGGTGAGAGTGAGAGTGGGTCAGGGTGGTCAAACCTGTTAAAGAAGTTGTTCATTTGGTTTGCTCTCTTCACGTCTCTCTCAATGGTGGTACCCCGCTTCGAGCTGCAGCCAGTGATGATCTTCATCCCATCCCACACTTCCTTCATGCTGTTATTCTGCAACTTCTGCTCCAGCTTTCTCCTGTACTGCTCCTTCGCCGCCCTGAGCTGGACTCGGAGTTCCTTCTGCACGCGCTTAAGCTCATGCTGATCACCGTTTTTAAAAGCCCTTTTCTTCTGGTTCAAAAGGCCCTTGATGTCACTTGTAATCCATGGATTGTTGTTAGCATAGCAGCGTACAGTTCTTACTGGAACTACAATGTCCATACAGAAGTTGATGTAGTCAGTAGTGCAGTCAACAACTTCCTCAATGTTCTCATTATGAGATCCCTGCAGGATATCCCAGTCTGTAGTTCCAAAAAGTTCTCTCAGAGTATTCTCAGCCTCTGTGGTCCACTTCCTGAATGATCGTGTGGTTGTAGGTAGGACCCTCACTTTTGGTTTATAGTGAGGCTGAAGCAGAACCAGGTTATGATCTGCTTTCCCAAGCGCTGTATGCGTCTTTAACGTTTGCATATAGTAAATCAATAGTCTTATTTCCCCGGGTGTTACAGTCCACATACTGGGAGAATGCAGGTAATGTTTTGTCCAGCGTCACATGGTTAAAGTCTCCAGCAATTAGCACAAGTGCCTCGGGGTGCTGCGTTTGTAACTTAGCAACAGCGGAATGGATGATGTCACTTGTTGACTCCTCGTTCGCCCGAGGAGGGATGTACACGATGACAACAATGACATGTCCAAACTCTCTGGGCAAGTAGTAGGGACGTAAACTTACGGCCAACAGTTCGATATCCCTGCAGCAAGTGGAGATTTTGACGTTAATGTGTCCAGAGTTACACCACCGTGTATTAACATAGAGAGCGAGTCCTCCTCCTTTGTGCTTACCACAGGTACTTGCATCTCTGTCCGCTCTAACTGTGCTAAACCCGGGTAGCTCCACGTTGGCATCTGGGACGGTGTTATTTAGCCAGGTTTCGCAAAAACACATCAAACTGCATTCTCTGTAGGTCCTGACATTTTTCACCAGCGCAGCCAGTTCGTCGATCTTATTTGAGATTGAGTTTACATTCCCCAGAATCACAGAAGGCACTGTGATACGCTGAAGATATCTGAAAGCCATTTAAAGATCTTGTTCAATATATATGGTTTATTTAAAGATATTTCTAGATTGCCTAAAAATGTAAAATGGTTGCTGCCTGATACATTAAAGAAAATATTCCAAGCAAATTGGCATTTATAGATCTGTGTAAGTAAGTAGATTTTTTTTTCTTTGAATGATTTTAAGATATTTAGAAATGGTTAAATCTATCATTTAATTCCAGTGTATGTAGATAAAATGGAATAATTTAATTGCTTTTAAAAGTATTTGTTTACCGGTATCTTTAAATCCTTTCAAGATATTACAAAGTGGTTCGGTGGCATACCACAAAAGTGTACTGAAAACTGCATGACTCAGTCTGGTGTGTGTGTGTATTTATATATTGTCCATTGTTTTATTGTATGCTCTGTTTTATAACCCAGCTAGTTTGTGGGAAATAAAGAAGTAGGAATCCCTTTGTGCTTTGGACAAATGACAATGAACTTGAACTTGAAATTGAAAGATCCAATTCAGGTATAAATCCTTTTTATGATATTGCAATTGGGTTTGTCCTAACTGTTTCACTTGCTGAATATTTTAATGCCTATTCTTCAGAGCATATTCTACAATGTTAAGACGCATTCATGTTTTAAATTAACAGGAAAAATAAAACTGCCATTTTGCTGATAAACTTTGATCTGACAATGTAATATCCAAATTTGTAATATAAATTTGTCCATTGCTATAATTGAGGCCAATGGTAACTTATTCAAGCATTAGCATACATATTCCTAGTAGGATATTTGTACTGTGCTTTTGTAATTGAGAAGTTATTTTGAATGTCTCCTGTTCTTTTAGTAATTTTATATTTGTGTTTTTAGGTAAAGGCAGTACTATGGGGTTGTACTGTGTTAGCCATTATGGATGTAGTGAGAAGTCAAGCAAAATCTTGCCTGAAGAAGGGGCCAGAGTTGCCTCGAAAGCTTGCATATTGTATTTAGTTGGCCAGTAAAAAGTGTCATTTTGCTTTACTTCTCGCTAGGTAGAGGCAGTAAAGAGACGGACCTATGAGTCTGTGTGCCAGAAGCAGCATTGTATTGCATTTCACTGTAGGACTGTGAAAAGAATTTTAAACAAACTGTTTATTCTTAAAATTTTCAGTATACTACTTAGTCTAATACTCTAATTTGTTTTCCTCTTTCTCAGGTATGTTCATATGTTTTTGGAAGTGATCAAAAGAAGAGTTGTGGTTACAAATGAAGATTGTAAGAGAAAGGAAATACGTGTCTGATATCTGCTGCTGTTTTTGAGGTGACTATTAAAGTCGGACTCTTTGCTTCATATGATCAGTGTGTAGATTGCTTATAAACCCTTCCATTACTATAAGGCAGTACTTCTCAGATTTAACTTGTACTTGCTTGTCAAAATCTTCAATTATATGACCTCATAATATTTGCAACTCGCGGAATAGACTTTGGTCCCTCTGAGTAAGCCCTTCTGTTACTGTACCAACTGAGTATCACTGCATTTTCCAAAGAGAGTGAGTGGCACAAGGCGGAGGAGCACCAGACATACAGTATACAATATTACTTATCAGTGCCTGTAAGTGTTGGTGTTTTCTCTGTGAAGTTGTATTTAATTCTTCTACATTTGTGCTGTTTGTGAGGCAAATTAGTATATCATTTATGTTTAAGTTCTGTCTAAAAGATCATTTTTGCGCAGGCATTATCTTTGCATGTGTTGTTGCTAATGGAATACAAAAAACAGATTTTCTCAGGATGAAGTGGTTTGCTCTTTGTTGGTGAGGATTTTCCTGCATTCCAGAAGTATAAGATATTGGCAGGCCTGAATTGCAGTAGATTTGCGGACCTAGACCAGGTCTCCTTTATGGAGATGGTGTGTACCCTTAAAGATGATGCATTAGGATACTGCAGAGTAGACCAGTGGAAACAGGTGGACCTCTGAGGTGGCAGGTGGGCCACCTCAAAACCAGTCCCTAGAAAGAGAAAAGTTGTAATAATGGGGTACTCCCTCATTAGGGGGATTAAAGAGCAGGTTTGCTCCAGAGATAGAAAGTCTTGCACTATGTGTTGTCTTCTTGGTGCACAGGTGGGTGACCTGTCTGGGAGGGTTGTTAAGTTCTTGGCTCTTTTGGGAACAAAATGACATACTTAAGCAAAGTCTATCAGTTCTGCAGTCTATATCTAAAGACTTGGGTACTAGGCTGAGGAGCATAACTGACAAAATAGTGTTCTCCGAAGTTCTGCCTGTGCCAGAGGAGGAGGAGATTATTAACAAGTGGGTCAGATCTTCATGTATGTACAGTAATCCCTCCTCCATCGCGGGGGTTGCGTTCCAGAGCCACCCGCGAAATAAGAAAATCCGCGAAGTAGAAACCATATGTTTATATGGTTTTTTTTATATTGTCATGCTTGGGTCACAGATTTGCGCAGAAACACAGGAGGTTGTAGAGAGACAGGAACTATCTGCATCCGGCGCCGCCATGAGTGGCAGCCTTTTCAGCAGCTCCGTGTATGACTGTATATGTATGTGTACTTTTCTACTTTTATTTTTCTATTTTTATTTATTGATCACTCCTACCACTTTATTTTATGTGGATTCCTTCCCTGGACACACTTACTTTTACAACGTGGGCATGGATTTTAACACGCCGAGACTCGCCTATTCAAGTACTCAACTTCGGGCGCTGAGAACAAATGCCAGTGCCGGTGTGGTTCCATATTTACCCGACGAGGTAAGAAGGCGGTATCATGGCAGCAGAGCCGGCACTAAGCTAAAAAAGAAGCGGCTTGCGAGAAAGTGGCGTTTCAGGCCTTCGGTGCCTTCTGTGATTCTGGGGAATGTAAACTCAATCTCAAATAAGATCGACGAACTGGCTGCGCTGGTGAAAAATGTAAGGACCTACAGAGAATGCAGTTTGTTGTTTTTCTGCGAAACGTGGCTAAATAACACCATCCCAGATGCCAACGTGGAGCTACCCGGGTTTAGCACAGTTAGAGCGGACAGAGATGCAAGTACCTGTGGGAAGCACAAAGGAGGAGGACTCGCTCTCTATGTTAATACACGGTGGTGTCACTCTGGACATGTTAACGTCAAAATCTCCACTTGCTGCAGGGATATCGAACTGTTGGCCGTAAGTTTACGTCCCTACTATTTGCTCAGAGAGTTTGGTACGTCATTGTTGTCATTGTGTACATCCCTCCTCGGGCAGACGTGGAGTCAGCGAGTGACATCATCCATTCCGCTGTTGCTAAGTTACAAACGCAGCACCCTGAGGCGCTTGTGCTAATCGCTGGAGACTTTAACCATGTGACGCTGGACAAAACATTGCCTGCATTCTCCCAGTATGTGGACTGTAACACCCGGGGAAATAAGACTATTGATTTACTGTATGCAAACGTTAAAGACGCATACAGCGCCACCCCGCTGCCTGCGCTTGGGAAAGGCGATCATAACCTGGTTCAGCTTCAGCCTCACTATAAACCAAAAGTTAGAGTCCTACCTACAACCACACGATCATTTAGGAAGTGGACCCCGGAGGCTGAGAATACTCTGAGAGAACTTTTTGGAACTACAGACTGGGATATCCTGCAGGGATCTCATAATGAGAACATTGAGGAAGTTGTTGACTGCACTACTGACTACATCAACTTCTGTATGGACATTGTAGTTCCAGTAAGAACTGTACGGTGCTATGCTAACAACAAGCCATGGATTACAAGTGACATCAAGGGCCTTTTGAATCAGAAGAAAAGGGCTTTTAAAAACGGTGATCAGCATGAGTTCAAGCGCGTGCAGAAGGAACTCCGAGTCCAACTCAGGGCGGCGAAGGAGCAGTACAGGAGAAAGCTGGAGCAGAAGTTGCAGAATAACAGCATGAAGGAAGTGTGGGATGGGATGAAGATCATCACTGGCTGCAGCTCGAAGCGGGGTACCACCATTGAGAGAGACGTGAAGAGAGCAAACCAAATGAACAACTTTTTTAACAGGTTTGACCACCCTAACCCACTCTCACTCTCACCTCGGAGTACTGCACCCTCCACACATCCTTCTGCTGATACCAGCATAGGAAAAACATCCCCACCCATAATAACAACAGCGCAAGTGAGCAGAGAGCTGAGGAGACTTCGTGCCAGCAAAGCAGCGGGTCCAGATGGAGTATCGCCACGACTGCTGAAGGTCTGTGCATCGGAGCTGGGGGGTCCTCTACAGCGCATCTTCAACCTGAGCCTGGAACAGGGGAGAGTCCCGAGGCTTTGGAAAACATCTTGTATCACCCCAGTCCCAAAGGTATCACGTCCTAGTGAGCTAAATGACTTTCGGCCTGTTGCTCTGACATCACATGTGATGAAGACCATGGAGAGGCTGCTGCTTCACCACCTTAGGCCACAGGTTCAACACGCCCTTGACCCTCTGCAGTTTGCATATCAGGAGAAGGTGGGAGCGGAAGATGCCATCATCTATATGCTACACCGATCCCTCTCTCACTTGGACAGAGGCAGTGGTGCTGTAAGAATTATGTTTCTAGACTTCTCTAGCGCCTTCAACACCATCCAACCTCTGCTCCTTAGGGACAAGCTGACAGAGATGGGATTACATTCATACCTAGTGGCATGGATCGTGGACTATCTTAAAGACAGACCTCAGTATGTGCGTCTTGGGAACTGCACGTCTGACATTGTGGTCAGCAACACAGGAGTGCCACAAGGGACTGTACTTTCTCCGGTCCTGTTCAGCCTATATACATCGGACTTCCAATACAACTCGGAGTCCTGCCATGTGCAAAAGTTCGCTGACAACACTGCTATCGTGGGCTGTATCAGGAATGGGCTGGAGGAGGAGTATAGGGACCTAATCAATGACTTTGTTAAATGGTCCGACTCAAACCACCTACACCTGAACACCAGCAAAACCAAGGAGCTGGTGGTGGATTTTAGGAGGCCCAGACCCCTCATAGACCCAGTGATCATCAAAGGTGACTGTGTGCAGATGGTGCAGACCTATAAATATCTGGGAGTGCAGCTGGATGATAAATTAGACTGGACTGCCAATACTGATGCGCTGTGCAAGAAAGGACAAAGCCGGTTATACTTCCTTAGAAGGCTGGCTTCCTTCAACATCTGCAATAAGATGCTGCAGATGTTCTATCAAACAGTTGTGGCGAGCGCCCTCTTCTACGCGGTGGTGTGCTGGGGAGGCAGCATTAAGAGGAAAGACGCCTCACGCCTGGACAAACTGGTGAGGAAGGCAGGCTCTATTGTTGGCATGGAGCTGGACAGTTTAACATCTGTGGCAGAGCGAAGGGCGCTCAGCAGGCTCCTATCAATTATGGAGAATCCACTGCATCCACTAAATAGTATCATCTCCAGACAGAAGAGCAGCTTCAGCGACAGACTGCTGTCACTGTCCTGCTCCACAGACAGATTGAGGAGATCGTTCCTCCCCCAAACTATGCGACTCTTTAATTCCACCAGGGGGGGTAAACGTTAATATTTAACATTATACATAGTTATTGTCTTTTTTTTTTTTTTTTTCCACCTGTATTATTATCATTCTTTAATTTAATATTATTTATTGTATCAGTATGCTGCTGCTGAAGAATGTGAATTTCCCATTGGGATTAATAAAGTATCTATCTATCTATCTATCTATCTATCTATCTATCTATCTATCTATCTATCTATCTATCTATCTATCTATCTATCTATCTATCTAGGAACGTTATTCAAACACTGCAAACAAACATTTGTCTCTTTTTCAAAAGTTTAAACTGTGCTCCATGACAAGACAGAGATGACAGTTCTGTCTCACAATTAAAAGAATGCAAACATATCTTCCTTTTCAAAGGAGTGCGCGTCAGGAGAGAGAGAACAAAGCAAGCAGTCAAAAAAAAAATCAATAGGGCTGTTTGGCTTTTAAGTATGCGAAGCACCGCCGGTACAAAGCTGTTGAAGGCGGCAGCTCACACCCCCTCCGTCAGGAGCAGGGAGAGAGAGAGAGAGAGAGAGAGAGACAGAGAAAAACAAAGTCAAAAATCAATACGTGCCCTTTGAGCTTTTAAGTATGCGAAGCACCGTGCAGCATGTCCTTCAGGAAGCAGCTGCACACAGAAGGTAGCAACTTCCCTATCGTCTAGGTGTGCGAACAGCCCCCCTGCTCACACCCCTCTACGTCAGCGCAAGAGAGAGAGAGAGAGAGAGAGAAAGTAAGTTGGGTAGCTTCTCAGCCATCTGCCAATAGCGTCCCTTGTATGAAATCAACTGGGCAAACCAACTGAGGAAGCATGTACCAGAAATTAAAAGACCCATTGTCCGCAGAAACCCGCGAAGCAGCGAAAAATCCGCGATATATATTTAAATATGCTTACATATAAAATCCGCGATGGAGTGAAGCCGCGAAAGGCGAAGCGCTATATAGCGAGGGATCACTGTATATGTTTATGAGGTACTGGGACTCCCTTTGCCCAAACAAATGGAACCTGTTCCACCATGATTGGTTACATCTGAACCAGAGGGACTCCTATGTGTTTTGGAAGCTTTGCAGTGTTTATGTAAACTAGGGAGTGTGGGGAGGTTAACAGGAAGTTTAAGACAGGCCATGTTTAGAACTGAACATGAATGAACATAGTTTTGTAAAACCGTATGCATAGTCATGTAAATTCTAACCCTATGTTTAAGTGTAGTAGTAAAAGAGGTAACGCATTAAATATCGCTTGCCTTAATGCTAGAAGTATCCAAAATAAAACAACTGAGTAGGAGTTGTATGTAGCTCAGCATACTTATGATGTTCTAGCAGTAACATAAACTTGGCTAAATCACCAATGCAGATGAATGTAACATAGATAGCTACACATTTATTATGGCGAATAGAACAGAAAAGGAGGTGGGTTGCCATTTATGTCAAACAGAATTTCAATACATGTTGTCTTCAGTTGGATGGTGAGCCATATCTTAGTGAGGGCGTGCACATTTTTCTATAAAGCAATACGGGAATAAGGCCTTATTTTAGGACACCCAGTGCAGACAGTAATTTTGGGTAGATCCAGTTAACTGTAGACCAATAAGCTTATATCAAAGGTAAGTTAGTGGATTGAATTAAGGAAAAGACTGAGCAACCCATTGTTAGAACAGTAGTTTGACAGAACAGTCTGCATGATTTCAGAAGACAAAGGTTTTGTTTTACTAACATGATGGCATTCTGTGAGGAAGCAACAAACTGATACAATCGGAGTATTGCATATGAAAATATTTATATTGACTTTCAGAAAGCATTTGATAAGGTACCACATGAGCGGTTAGGTGTCAAACTAAAAGTGGGAGTTCAGGGTGTAATGTGTGGATGGGTACAACATTGGCAAAAACACATGACAGAGGGCTTTGGTGAGAGGAACCTTATCAGAACTGGGTGAGTTATACAGTGCATCCGGAAAGTATTCACAGCGCATCACTTTTTCCACATTTTGTTATGTTACAGCCTTATTCCAAAATGGATTAAATTCATTTTTTTCCTCAGAATTCTGCACACAACACCCCATAATAACGTGAAAAAAGTTTACTTGAGATTTTTGCAAATTTATTAAAAATAAAAAAAATTCCCCTCCTTTAACCGTCACCTTATCGTGGTGGAGGGGTTTGCGTGTCCCAATGATCCTAGGAGCTCTGTTGTCCGGGGCTTTATGCCCCTGGTAGGGCCACCCAAGGCAAACTGGTCCTAGGTGAGGGATGAGACAAAGAGCGGTTAAACAAACATCCTATGAAGAAAAATCATTTTGGACGGCGTTTTCCCTTGCCCGGACGCGGGTCACCGGGGCCCCACTCTGGAGCCAGGCCTGGAGGTGGGGCTCGATGGCGAGCGCCTGGTGGCCGGGCCTGCACCCATGGGGCTCGGCCGGGCACAGCCCGAAGAGGCAACGTGGGTCCCCCTTCCCATGGGCTCACCACCTATGGGAGGGGCCAAGGAGGTCGGGTGCAGTGTGAGTTGGGTGGTGGCCGAAGGCGGGGACCTTGGCGGTCCGATCCTCGGCTACAGAAACTGGCTCTTGGGACGTGGAATGTCACCTCTCTGAAGGGGAAGGAGCCTGAGCTAGTGCGCGAAGTTGAGAGGTTCCGGCTAGATATAGTCGGGCTCACCTCGACGCACAGCTTGGACTCTGGAACCAATCTCCTTGAGAGGGGCTGGACTCTCTACCACTCTGGAGTTGCCCCCGGTGAGAGGCGCCGAGCAGGTGTGGGTATACTTATTGCCCCCCAACTTGGAGCCTGTACATTGGGGTTTACCCCGGTGGACGAGAGGGTAGCCTCCCTTCGCCTTCGGGTGGGGGGACGGGTCCTAACTGTTGTTTGTGCGTATGCACCGAACAGCAGTTCGGAGTACCCACCCTTTTTGGAGTCCCTGGAGGGGGTGCTACAGGGCATACCTTCTGGGGACTCCCTCGTTCTGCTGGGAGACTTCAATGCTCACGTGGGCAATGACAGTGAGACCTGGAAGGGCGTGATTGGGAGGAATGGCCCCCCTGATCTGAACCTGAGCGGTGTTTTGTTATTGGACTTCTGTGCTCGTCACGGATTGTCCATAACGAACACCATGTTCAAGCATAGGGGTGTTCATATGTGCACTTGGCACCAGGACACCCTAGGCCTCAGTTCGATGATCGACTTTGTGGTCGTGTCGTCGGACTTGCGGCCACATGTCTTGGACACTCGGGTGAAGAGAGGGGCGGAGCTGTCAACTGATCACCACCTGGTGGTGAGTTGGCTTCGATGGTGGGGGAGGATGCCGGTCAGGCGTGGTAGGCCCAAACGTGTTGTGAGGGTCTGCTGGGAACGTCTGGCAGAGCCCCCTGTCAGAAGTAGCTTCAACTCCCACCTCCGGCAGAACTTCGACCACATCCCGAGGGAGGTGGGGGACATTGAGTCCGAATGGGCCATGTTCCGTGCCTCTATTGTTGAGGCAGCTGACCGGAGCTGTGGCCGTAAGGTGGTCGGTGCCTGTCGTGGCGGCAATCCCCAAACCCGCTGGTGGACACCGGCGGTGAAGGATGCCGTCAAGCTGAAGAAGGAGTCCTACAGGACCCTTTTGTCCTGTGGGACCCCGGAGGCAGCTGATAGGTACCGGCAGGCCAAGCGGAATGCGGCTTTGGTGGTTGCTGAGGCAAAAACTCGGGCGTGGGAGGAGTTTGGGGAGGCCATGGAGAATGACTTTTCGGACGGCTTCGAGGAGATTCTGGTCCACCATCCGGCGTCTCAGGAAGGAGAAGCAGTGCAGTGTCAACACTGTATATGGTGGGGATGGTGCGCTGCTGACCTCGACTCGGGACGTTGTGGGTCGGTGGGGGGAATACTTTGAAGACCTCCTCAATCCCATTAACATGCCTTCCAATGAGGAAGCAGAGCCTGGGGACTCAGAGGTGGGCTCCCCCATCTCTGGGACTGAGGTCACCGAGGTGGTCAAAAAACTCCTTGGTGGCAGGGCCCCGGGGGTGGATGAGATACGCCCGGAGTTCCTCAAGGCTCTGGATGTTGTAGGACTGTCTTGGCTGACACGCCTCTGCAACATCGCATGGACATCAGGGACAGTGCCTCTGGATTGGCAGACCGGGGTGGTGGTCCCCCTCTTTAAGAAGGGGGATCGGAGGGTGTGTTCCAACTACAGAGGGATCACACTCCTCAGCCTCCCTGGAAAAGTCTATTCAGGGGTCCTGGAGAGGAGGGTCCGTCGGATAGTCGAGCCTCGGATTCAGGAGGAACAGTGTGGTTTTCGTCCTGGTCGCGGAACAGTGGACCAGCTCTATACCCTTAGCAGGGTCCTGGAGGGTGCATGGGAGTTTGCCCAACCAGTCTACATGTGTTTTGTGGACTTAGAAAAGGCATTCGACCGTGTCCCTCGGGGAATCCTGTGGGGGGTACTCCGAGAGTATGGGGTACCGGCCCCCCTGATAAGGGCTGTTCGGTCCCTGTACAACCGATGTCAGAGCTTGGTCCGCATTGCCGGCAGTAAGTCGAACCCGTTTCCAGTGAGAGTTGGACTCCGCCAGGGCTGCCCTTTGTCACCGATTCTGTTCATAACTTTTATGGACAGAATTTCTAGGCGCAGCCAGGGTGTTGAGGGGGTCCGGTTTGGTGGGCTCAGGATTGGGTCACTGCTTTTTGCAGATGATGTTGTCCTGTTTGCTTCATCAGGCCGTGATCTTCAGCTCTCTCTGGATCGGTTCGCAGCCGAGTGTGAAGCGGCTGGGATGAGAATCAGCACCTCCAAATCCGAGACCATGGTCCTCAACCGGAAAAGGGTGGAGTGCCCTCTCAGGGTTGGTAGCGAGATCCTGCCCCAAGTGGAGGAGTTCAAGTATCTCGGGGTCTGTTCACGAGTGAGGGAAGAATGGAGCGTGAGATCGACAGGCAGATCGGTGCGGCATCCGCAGTAATGCGGGCGTTGCATCGGTCTGTCGTGGTGAAAAAGGAGCTGAGCCGCAAGGCGAAGCTCTCAATTTACCAGTCGATCTATGTTCCTACCCTCACCTATGGTCATGAGCTATGGGTAGTGACCGAAAGAACGAGATCGCGAATACAAGTGGCTGAAATGAGTTTCTTCCGCAGGGTGTCTGGGCTTTCCCTTAAAGATAGGGTGAGAAGCTCAGTCATCCGGGAGGGGCTCAGAGTAGAGCCGCTGCTCCTCCGCATCGAGAGGAGTCAGATGAGGTGGCTCGGGCATCTGATCAGGATTCCTCCTGGACGCCTCCCTGGTGAGGTGTTCCAGGCACGTCCAACCGGGAGGAGGCCCCGGGGAAGACCCAGGACACGCTGGAGGGACTATGTCTCTCGACTGGCCTGGGAACGCCTTGGGATTCTCCCGGAAGAGCTAGAAGAAGTGGCCGGGGAGAGGGAAGTCTGGGCATCTCTGCTCAAGCTGCTGCCCCCGCGACCCGACCTCGGATAAGCGGGAGACAATGGATGGATGGATGGATAAAAAAAATTGAGAAAGCACATGTACATAAGTATTCACAGCCTTTGCCGTGAAGCTTAAAATTGAGCTCAGGTGCATCCTGTTTCCCCTGATCATCCTTGAGATGTTTCTGCAGCTTAATTGGAGTCCACGTGTGGTAAAGTCAGTTGATTGGACGTGATTTGGAAAGGCACACACCTGTCTGTATAAGGTCCCACAGTTGACAGTTCATGTCAGAGCACAAACCAAGCATGAAGTCAAAGGAATTGTCTGTAGACCTCCGAGACAGGATTGTCTCGAGGCACAAATCTGGGGAAGGTTACAGAAAAATTTCTGCTGCTTTGAAGGCCCCAATGAGCACAGTGGCCTCCATCATCCGTAAGTGGAAGAAGTTTGAAACCACCAGGACACTTCCTAGAGCTGGCCGGCCATCAAAACTGAGCGATCGGGGGAGAAGGGCCTTAGTCAGGGAGGTGACCAAGAACCCGATGGTCACTCTGTCCGAGCTCCAGAGGTCCTCTGTGGAGAGAGGAGAACCTTCCAGAAGGACAACCATCTCGGCAGCAATCCACCAATCAGGCCTGTATGGTAGAGTGGCCAGACGGAAACCACTCCTTAGTAAAAGGCACATGGCAGCCCGCCTGGAGTTTGCCAAAAGGCACCTGAAGGACTCTCAGACCATGAGAAAGAAACTTCTGTGGTCTGATGAGACAATGATTGAACTCTTTGGTGTGAATGCCAAGCGTCACGTTTGGAGGAAACCTGGCACCGCTCATCACCAGGCCAATACCATCCCTACAATGAAGCATGGTGGTGGCAGCATCATGCTGTGGGGATGTTTTTCAGCAGCAGAGACTGGGAGACTAGTCAGGATACAGGTAAAGATGACTGCAGCAATGTACAGAGACATCCTGGATGAAAACTTGCTCCAGAGCGCTCTTGACCTCAGACTGGGGTGATGGTTCGTCTTTCAGCAGGACAACGACCCTAAGCACACAGCCAAGATATCAAAGGAGCGGCTTCAGGACAACTCTGTGAATGTTCTTGAGTGGCCCAGCCAGAGCCCAGACTTGAATCCGATTGAACATCTCTGGAGAGATCTTAAAATGGCTGTTACCGATGCTTCCCGTCCAACCTGATGGAGCTTGAGAGGTGCTGCAAAGAGGACTGGCCAAGGATAGGTGTGCCAAGCTTGTGGCATCATATTCAAAAAGACTGGAGGCTGTAATTGCTGCCAAAGGTGCATCGACAAAGTATTGAGCAAAGGCTGTGAATACTTATGTACATGTGATTTCTCAGTTTTTTTTATTTTTAATAAATTTGCAAAAACCTCAAACTTTTTTCACGTTGTCATTATGGGGTGTTGTGTGTAGAATTCTGAGGAAAAAAATGAATTTAATCCATTTCGGAATAAGGCTGTAACATAACAAAATGTGGAAAAAGTGATGCGCTGTGAATACTTTCCGGATGCACTGTGTGTGTGTGTGTGTGTATATATATGTATGTATTATATTTTATATATATACAAACTGACACAACTTCCTTATCTGAACTTTCCTGTTTAGTCTGTGTTCCTATCCTCTAATTGCTATTGGCACAAGGCAGAGAAGCACCAGGGCATACTGTATGTGAGGTTACCGAGTAGTTGCTGTGGGCTGTAAGTACACTGTTACATTGTGCTTAAATTTCCTTAATTTGTGCTGCTTAATATGGGCCAGGTTATTATTTTTTTTTTTTTTATTAAGTTCTATATAACAGATTGTTTATATGCAGGCAGCATTCTTGTTTGCCTTCTTCCTCATGGAACACAAACATTTGCTCCTGTAAAATATTTATACTGTGACAGGTGTGCAGATTGTCCAAGGCTTCACTGAGAAACATCTTGAATAGTACAGTCATTTAATGGGATGGTTCTAACAGGTCAATCTTTCAAAATAGGAAATCTCACTAGTAATTTTAGACTCCAAGTGCCAGTTTAGGTAAGCAGACACCAGGTTGTAAGTGGTGTTTAAAGAGAATACAGATTATTTAGAGGTAATTGTTCCATAATTTGCCTGCCATCATAAACTTCCCTACAAGGGCTGAGTGATGTCAAGGATATCTCATGTAAAGGACAGGAATATAGTGGAAGGTTGGCAGTGTCATAGACATATTGGGTTACCAGTGCTCTAATTGTAAATTGGAGGTTAGGAATGCAGGGATATCTGAGACAGGGGTAACAAACTTGGTTTGTGGAGGGTTGCAGATGTTCATTGCATTCTCTCTCCTTTTGTAATCCGTTGGTAATGGAATGTATTACATTACAAAGATTTCACTGAGTTGTATCTTAATTATTTCATTATTTCTTTAACCAGCAGCCAAACGAGACTGAAAGTGAGGTAATTTAGATGTAATTTACACCTGTTATTCGTACAATATATATTTAAATAACATCTGAAAAGAAAAAAGGTGAAGGCCTGATAAATCTTGATCTTCCATGGCCCACAAAGCATTTATTATTATCTCGAGGAAGAAAAGAAAATTGTTTTGGCAATGACTGATACGAAAGAATGATCACTTTAATAAGTCCTAGAATTCAATAATGAGATTCATCAACTTTTAAATAAGACAATGGTGGCCCTCCAGGACTGTTCAAGACGCATGTATTAGGTGGTCATTTGACTCTTTTTTTTTGGATGCCTCCTGGTTAAACAGTTAAGAATGTTAAGTAAAATTTTGGTATAAGAAGAATGTTAAGTTACCAGCAGAAACTAGTTACTAATTAACAAAAAAAATGGCTGAAACGAATACCTGCAGGATTAGAATTTAACACCTCTAATCTAAGGTGACCAGGGTCCCAAAAGTGAATGAGTATTGCCCTGGCACAACTCTAAAGTGGTGTTTACAGGCCACTTACTCTCTGTGGCACCCAGTTTATCACCAGGTGATGAGTTTGAGAAAGATCAAGAGTAGCAGGGAGGTATTGTGTCCAGAGTGAGAAACAATGATGGGAAGGTGAGTGAGACAGAATATAGTTTAGTTATTGTGGCATATTTTGGATAGTTGGCAGTGGTTATGCCACTGACAGGTATCTATTTCTAATCACACCCAGTAATGCAGTTAGGTGTATTCTTTCTGTTTCTTTTATTACTCTGTGGTCTCCAGTTTTATTATCCCCTAGTTTAAATTTTTGCATTTGGTTTTGGTTTAGGGTAGCATATTTTATTGCTTGTTTCAGAAAATTTCCATGTATAAATGCAAAGCAATCAATTCTATTTTATACATTTGTCTCATTCAGTCTTTTATCCCACCTCTGAATTGTTTCAGGACACAGCAGACGTTTTGACTTTTCAAACTCTGCTCATATCTATGAGTTTGAACAAGTTGTTGCCTTAACCTCTCAGAGGATGTTGATAATGGTTCTGTTTTTCATCTCCTTTTAATGCAGATTCCTTTTTCAGTAGAATGCATGGCCATCCCATCACCCTGGTTCATTGACTTGGTCGACATCAAGCAGTTGGCTCAGAATTTCTGTATAATTTCACCTTGAGCACCAGCAAGTCAGAGGGCATGTAAGACTTCTTTTTAAGAAATATTCTTGTCTGTCCAGGACAATATAAAAGTCATGGATCTTGGCCTTCGTTGTTCCTACTGCCAGAAGGTAAGGCTGGCAACCTTCATTTTGGCTCAGGTGTTCATCAATACTGCAGCACGACTGACAGAAAAAAAAACACATTCAATTATTAAGTGTTTAACTTAATAGACATAATACATTACAATTCATTAATATTAAAAATAGAAAATACTTTATGAAACTGTACCATATGATCAACTGCCCCACTAGAGGTGATTTTTGGCACTTTTTTTCCTCCAGCCGGTGGTGGCAAAAGATAGACTAATAATAAAATTGAGGCCATTTCTGCATGCCAATCTATGGAATTTTTCAATTCACATTATTAGTTTCTTATAAATACCACAGTAAAACATGAATGCTCAAGTATATCAAACTGGATGTTAAATATGTTTAAAGTGAATACTTTGGTTAATTTCCAGATGTTGAGGTGATATTTGCTACAGCACCCCAGCATTTCACTGATCATTATTCATTCATCTATTCACCAATAAACCCTGATGATTCATGATCTTCACAATCAAAGGTAGATCTACACACTTCAAGAGAATATTCAAATCAGCCATCTGACCTGTCAGAGATCTTGCTTCTTTAATAATCTTAAACTTAAAGCAGGTACCCCACTTCTCAAGCAATTTGGAAGATGTGTCAGAGCCAAATAAAAGACTGAAATCTTGATTTACCTTTAACACATTAAAACAGAATACATATAACTTAGATTTACAAATTCTCAATCAAATTTTACATTTCACAAATATTTCACATCATATGCTTTCAAGATGACACTGACTAAAATAAAAGGTTACACAAAAAAAAAATCAACTGACTACAGAGTATATGTATAAAACTGATAGATAAGTAAAATTTAAAAATGTTATTCTACAGCTCATTGTTTTCATTTTTATCACTTATAACATACCAAGCCTTTTGTATCCAAAAATCTTGGAAAGACAGAAAGTACAGATTTCATTTTCTCTGGGTCATGTACCAGTTGCTGGCGGTATTGAAATGTTTTTCTCATTTTCTCATTAATGAGTACTTCATCTGAACAATGAGTCAGGAAAGATACTGCTTCTCTGCAACTGTCTCCAGTTAGCTGTTCTTCTGGATGAAGAATTTCTCGCACTGAACTTGGACCTCCTGTTTTATTTTGTTTTACTTCCTTGCTTTGAAACGAAGTCTTGCGCTGCACCATTTTTAGGTGCCAAGCAAGGTAACCAGTACTGTTCTCTGTATCATAAAAATCCATCCATCCATCCATTTTCCAACCCGCTGAATCCGAACACAGGGTCACGGGGGTCTGCTGGAGCCAATCCCAGCCAACACAGGGCACAAGGCAGGAAACAATCCTGGGCAGGGTGCCAACCCACCGCAGGACACACACAAACACACCCACACACCAAGCACACACTACGGCCAATTTAGAATCGGCAATCCACCTAACCTGCATGTCTTTGGAATGTGGGAGGAAACCGGAGCACCCGGAGGAAACCCATGCAGACACGGGGAGAACATGCAAACTCCACGCAGGGAGGACCTGGGAATCGAACCCAGGTCCCCAGATCTCCCAACTGCGAGGCAGCAGCGCTACCCACTGCGCCACCGTGCCGCCCTATCATAAAAATGTTCCTTAAAAAAATAAAATAAAAAGCAAACATATTATTATATATGCCATCTTTTAAAACTTTTACAGCATAATAAACTGTATGCCAGTAAGAAAAAAAAAGATTTTGGTCACTTACATATCCTTTTGTAGAAAAGGGATCCTTAAGAGAAGGAAAAAGAGTAACAATCCCTAAAGAATATTTTTCTCTTATTTCTTTTGCTGGAATATCGTCTAAAAAGAAAAAAAAAGTATCCTTTATAGTTGATCACACATTCTTGCATTAATCTATCCATCTATTATCAAAACCCACTAAATCCAATTTGGGAATGCAAGGCATCATAACCTATACTGGTTTACTGGATACATGGCAGACATTTGCCAAGCATCACATGGCATGCTCGAACATGTCAATATAGACTAATTTAGAATTGGAAATTAATCTAACATGCACATCATGTGGGAAGAAAACTTGAGTACCCACAGAAGTGGAGAACTTTTACAATTTTTAAGTTTATATTCTAACAGAAATATTGTAAAACTAAACCCAAATAAAATATACAATATACTGCATTTAAATGGAAATGTTTAATCTACTGACATTACTTTACATCCACTCATTCATGCATCCATCCATTTTCTTGACCCACTTATCCAGGGCATTATATTCAAGTATGTATTTACTGTATGTAACTTAAGATATAGTCGTACTCCTGTTTTTCTGTCATGTATGCAACCAACATGTTGATGAGATGTCTCCTTGTGCAGTGTTGGGATCAGAGCCTAAAATCACAGCCTGACATCTCGATCAGACTGAATGTGGGATGTGGGTGGAGTTGTCGGTGTTGAGGGGTGGAGTTTTGAATATAGATTGTAAAAAAAGGAGGAAGTCTGTGGTGTGTGTATTGTGTTGGATTGTAGCGGATCACTCTCTTGGCGTTGGTCTCTGTTAACTTGAAAACAAGCACCTAAAAAGTATTTTCAATAAAGTTAACTTGGAGCCTTCAAGCCTTCTGTGTCGCTCCTTGTTGAAAATTAGGACAAGGGGAACTCGGACAGGGTTTTACCCCAGAGCACGTGGCTCTGGCCCTGGAGCTTCACACCACTGAACACGACGAAGGAGAAGCTCCCCTGCGTCACCCCGACCACGGTCTGGAGACAGGCAGGAAAGGTAACAGCAGTCACTGAGCGTTCTTTTTTCCCAGTACAGTATTCCTGCATAATTTTTTTCCCCCTGGTTTCTTCATTAGAATGTTTTTAACAAGCTAAGAAAAAGTCAGGGGTAACGACAAAAAAGTAAAGGTCTTAAAGATTCTACTCTAGAATGAGAAACCGCATAAAGAAAATATAAGATGTTATGATCACGTATTAAACGAATATGTTGCTATACCTCTTTAGCATCTGTGGCTCTTTCAGGAGAAAGTTGCGTCCTGTTCGCTCGAAGAAGATTATGAAATTGTGTCAGTGCAGGAGCTGGGGGATGAGTGTGCCAAAGGAAACTCTAAATAAACACAAAAAAGAAAATTCAGACACTTTAAAGGCATTATACTCAAAGCGTTTCTACCTTTTTATTTACAATAATACATTTAATACTCGTTATTAAAACATCAGAATTCTGTAATTAAATAGCCTGACAGTCAAGTATTATACTTATCAAGTAGGTTTGTGGCCGCGATACACTAATGGCGTTTCCAGCCTCTTACAATGCATCACCTTGAGACGCTGTCGCAGTACAGTGATAAGTAAAAGCCGATAGACGCAAGACTGTACTGTGGGAACACCAAGATGACTCTACTTACCAGCGCCGACATCTTTCACAATGTAACACATTTCTGGCTTTAACTTGACTATTAAGCCAAACATTTCCTCGTCGATTTCTGTTCCAGTGTCATCGCAAACATTCATAATTAGATCTTCTGGGAGCCCGAACTTTTTCGCCACTTAATGATATAAAGTAAAAGAAACAATCACAACCTTTACATTCGCTTGTTTTGAAAACTTGGTCAACTCAACGGTTATGCATTAAAAATAAATACAACAAGAATCTGCGTTTTACTCATATACTTTAATAAAATAAATGTAGTGTAATCCATCCTCGCCAACTTTAATATAGTTTTTTGGTTTCCTGTACTGAACTTTAATGAGCATCTCCACAGTATTTTATTCTGTTGCTTACTAAATGTCCAGTTACCGCCTCTCAGAAATCAGTCGCATTCGTCTTCACAGAAGTATTATTATCTATAACCAAGACAAAAAGCGCGTTTTGCCGCAATATGGCGTCTTCGTTTGTAAAGCTAATTAAGAAAATATACAATTATGCGCACTTTGAAAAATAATAATGCTGATTATTACTGATACAATTTCAAATTCGCATCTTACGTTTACAAAAAATGTCACCTTCGTTCAAAAATATATTTTTTAAAATAACATCCAATGCGACATTTTTACGAAAACGTCTCAACTCAGTATTAACAAATATACATAGTTTTGCCTAAAACATTAACTACAATAAAACTACTTTAAATTAAAATATCAAAATACAAATCAGTACACTAACAACATACTATCTCTTCCATACACGTGGGAGAAGGCGCCATTTCAATGAGCAGAGCAGACCAAGCAGTACAGTAGGCTACTACTTCCTGGAAGTGTACATCACACTGTGAAAGTGTATTTTAATCACACTAGAAAATAACGCTTTATTCGGAAATCAATCAACACTATCTGGTGTAAGGTATGAAAAAACAACTCCCTGAAGTCAACTCTAAACACTAACAGTAGAAATTTAACACTAGGTGATTTGCTGCGCGTGTATATGCCTGCAATGAGGGTATGGGCCCATACACTGGTTAATTCTTAATTTAATTTGGGACTGTGACTTACTGGTGACTTACTTGTATAATAGAGGTTTCTTGTAGTGTAAATAAAGTAGGTTTAGTTTGAATATTTTTGTAAGTTTTAAGAAGGGATAAAATCAACACACACCTTCATTATTGTTGTTGTTTTGAAAGTTGTTTTATTTCTTCAGTAAATGTTCTTTCTAATTTAAGTTCCTTTGTATTCTCTGTCTTATTATTAACAGCTTAAGATTATATTTATGTTTGGTTTGAACTGAAGCAAATGTAGATAAATGTGAAATGTACTACATAGTTACAGTATCCTCTAAGAAAATTAGTGAAGCCAGAGAATCAATTTAGATTAGATTTATATTAGCTAAATGCAGGAGAAGAAATCCAGGGCCCTTTCCCAGATTTCCCTTCGGCATCAGTAACAACGCACTTAGGAGGGAAGTAGCTGTTACATATAGAAATAAGTAAGATATTGGAAAGGAATTGATTTATTGCATAATGGAAATACAAATGGTACACGGTGGGAAATAAGATTGAGGCTTGTAATGATTGTTAATGTACTGTATATCTAGAACCGAAAGATCAGGGGTTTAAGCCACTGCAGCCTCCCACTATTTCAACGCCACTGTCCATTTCTAAACCCGTCCTACGTTTATATATCAATCAGAACAGCTGTGCCTTTTCTATGTTATTAATTAGTTCAAACACCATTTAACTACAAGGTTGATAATACCAGTTCTTTACAATAATAATCTGCAGATAATATTGTTCAATCAATTCAGTCTCATATATGCTTACATGGTTGCTTTCCCCTTCCATTTATTTCCAGAGAAGTGACTTTTTTGTGCCCTATTTAGTTTACTTACTTAAAGCAACAGGAGAAGTGTGCTGCTGTGTGAGCTGTTGGCACTCACACCCAATGCCCGGTGTCTGGCTCACTTTATTGGACATCTGAGCGGCTGTCAGACTATTAAAATAGGAAAACATACAAAATACACACGTTAAAGCAACTGCTCTCAAGGTAAAACTGGAATAGTAAACTAATTCCTTGTTCAAGTCACACACAATGTTTTCTGTTTTAAGACTGTTTCATACAGTGTTATCTGTTTGAGATATCTGAATGAAAATCAAAGTGTTTGGCACATCTCAAAAAAATGGTTTACAGGGCAGTTTAGGGTTGTTTTTTTTAAACTTAAATAAGGAGTACAAATAAAATTCTGTTTTAAAGACAACAAAGCAAGGTACACTTAGTAGTAAAATATTAAATGAAAATAAATGCTCTTTTTTCATATGCAATCTTAAAAAAACCTACTAAAATAACACTCTCATTTAAAGTAACAGTGGTATTTAAGGTTTGTGATAAATATCTTTGAACTACTTACCAAAAACTCTGTGTGTAAGCTTGTCCTTGATCACTTGCCTGCTGTGCCGGACATATGCAATATTACTTGTTAGCCCCAATTGGCTGCTGGGTGTTCTGTGGGAAGTTTTATTTAAACTTCCCAATAATATTGGTTCTTTTTAAGACAAGTTAGCATCTCTGTGTTTAAGTTCTACCTAAAGTATAATTTTTGTGCAGACAGCTTCTTTGCATGTCAGCTTGCTAATGGAATACAAGAAGTGCTTATTACTAGGAATATTTTTACACTGTGACAATGGCTGTCAGGTGAAGACTTAACAAGTGTGTGAAGTTGTGTTTAAATTTCCTCTAATCTAGCCTGTTGTGTGGGGCAGGTCTGAATGTTTTTTTTTTATTTGGTCCAGTTTAACATGTTTATATGCAGCATTGTCGCTTGCCATGTTCCTAATGGAATACACACAGCATTTGTTACTGTAAATTATTTATACTGTGACAGGTGAGCAGATTGTCCGGAGTTTGTCAGGAAACAGCTTGCATAGGACAATTATATAATGGGATGGTCTTAGCAGGCTCCATATTTCAAAAATGGAACCTACACTAGTGATTTGAAATTCTCTCCCAAGTGTTAGTTAAGGTAAACCGCCACATGGGGTCACCAGTAGCGTCAGAAAAGAATGCCCTACAGTAGAAGTTATTGTTCTTTGGTACGGAAGCGTATTAGGGCCACAGTGAAGAAAAAAAAATATGGACACAGTGAAGAGAAAAAAAACTATATGTCTAGAATAAAGTCAACATGAACTGATACTTTGATACCAAGTTGATATCGGCAGCTCCCGAACGATTACCTTGGGGTCCATTATGAGATCATGGTCAATCAGTGAGGTCCGACCAGGTCTCTCGCTTACCACCTCAGGGAAACACAGGATTACTGCTTCGAACGCCTGTTTCTGTTGGGGCATCAAATTAGAGCCGAAGTTAAGGTTGTTTTTATAGGCGAAAAGAGAACAGGGCTGGTCGGAGTAAGGATTGGGCTCCCTGTCCCTCCCGTCATTAGCAGGCTGACATGGTAAATCCATTCACTTGGTTAATGATTTGGTTGTTTCACCAGATAATCAACAAGCCCTTTTCGCTCCTTAACTTCGTATGGGCCATTAATTTAGAGTGCGAGGTGGGCACGCGTACCACGCCACGATCTCCAGGGTGAAACTTCCAAAGTATTACCCCATGATCATAACATTGGGCCTGCTCTGCTTGAGCCTTTACCATATTTTCTTTTAATATTGGTCTAATTTTTGCAAATCTATCCCGTAATTGTGTGATATACTCCATGTTATTAGTGGAAGGGAAGGCCTCTTTCTCTCATCCTTCTTTTAGAATGTCCAGTATACCTTGGGGTTGATGCCCATATAGTAACTCAAAAGGGGAGAAGCCCTAGGAGGCTTGGGGCACTTCCCAATAGGCGAAAAGTACAAGGGGAGGAACTGATCCCAGTTCCTCCCATGCTAGCTGACCACCTTATGTAACATCCGCTTACCTTATGTAACATCTGGTCTCTCTACAAGACCGTCAGTTTGAGGATGGTATACTGCAATCTTTAAGTGTTTGATTTTGAGCAACTCGGCAACTTCCCTGAATGTCTCCAAGGTGAAAGGCATCCCCTGGTCTGTGAAGAGTTCTTTAGGGATGCTGTGTCATGCAAAGACCCCTACCAGTTCCAGAGTGATAGCTTTAGAATTTGCTACTCTCAAGGGGATATCCTCGGGAGAACGAGTAGCATAATCGACAAGGATGAGACTATATTTATGTCCTGTAGCTGTGGGATCAAGGGATCCTACGATGTTGAACACTATACGTTCAAATGTGATGTCAGTCAGTTGAAGTGAACCAATAGAGCACGGTCCTTCTTAGGAATCTGATGTAACTGACACTCTGGACATGAAGCACAGAAATGTCGGACCTCCTCATGGATTCCTGGCCAATAAAATCAGAGTTTGATTCTCTCCAGTGTTTTGTCGGCTTCCACATGTGCACCTAGGAGTATGGTGTGCGTAAGTTCACAGATCTGCTGTCGGAATGTCTGTGGTACTAGTAACAGTGACCTTACCTTCCCTCATGCTCAGCGACCTGGTATAGTAAGTAATTTTCTTTAACAAAGTGGGGCCTTGATGGCATGGGATGTAAGGTGCATTGACCATTTACTGAGACTACTGTATTTTTGGCAAACTAATGGGAATAATCATTCCACTGTTCCCATTTGAAGGAGGTTGGTGTTTGCCTAAATTGAAATTGCAGTGTATAAAGAGGATCCGGATTGACCTGAGTGGGCGAAGTGTCCATCCACAACATTGACAGCCCAAGCATCAGAGGGTCCAGCGTTGTCACAGCAACTTCCGATGTTTCACGCTGAATAGCCACGTGACTCTTTGTTGTCTGCTGTGTACACGACGTGGAATGGTTTGTGTGATACTGCTTTTACTCTCTGACCAGTCTCTACCCAGGATCACGGGAAAGGGTGGATTACCACCATGTGTAAAGCCCTTATGGAGTTGTCAAAACTGATGATACAGGTGGTGGAACGATATGACCATATCTCCCCGTGAACACAGGTTAAATTGCTCTTCCCTTTAAGCCATTGTCATGGTAACACATAA
The DNA here is from genome assembly GCF_900747795.2 of Erpetoichthys calabaricus. NCBI lineage: Eukaryota > Metazoa > Chordata > Cladistia > Polypteriformes > Polypteridae > Erpetoichthys > Erpetoichthys calabaricus. The sequence goes on from NC_041396.2 coordinate 112,241,261, forward strand.
CGGTGAGCTACAATGGAAATGTTGCTGCAGGTGTCTATTAGTGCAGTGATCTTAGGCCTGTTTACAACTATCACTCCAGTCCAAGGGAAAGATAAGAGGTTAACTATAGCACAATATGTCTAACCTTGAGTCCAGCCACAGTCCATCAGACTGCTTAACTGCGGACAATTCAGGATGGTATGCCCAACCTCCCAGCACATGAAATAGCACAGGAAGGATGTTTGCTTCTCCTGGGGATGGGACATGGCTTCCGTAATGCGATGTGCAGGCTCTGAAAGGGTGAAACGCCCCTGTTGGTTTCAGTACTTAGGCTTTTCTGAACACTTGAGTGGGGCTGCCACCCTATGCCTCTCTATGATGTCACTGAGGGCGTCCAGGTTTTTAAACGCCTGTCTGTGGACTGGGTGGTTGAAAAAATTGGTGAGGGCATTTAATAGAAGCTTGCAGTGCACCTGTTAAATGACCTGCCTGGGGCTGTTAACGTCTGGTCATAGCCAGTGCCCTGTTTTACCCCATAAATCTCAAGCCTGCGGTCTAGCTGACCTCTCAGGGTCAAACCACCACTCTCTGCACCACCTCGCCTGCTGGTCTGCAGAAATGCCGTTCATCTTGATCTTGGATCTCATCTTTCAAAAGGTTATAATTAGCGGCCTCCTCAATCCCAAGGTCATAATAAGTTTTATGCGTCTCCCTCTTCAGGAACGGCACCAATATGTTAGCCCACTCCTCGCATACCCAATGCTGTATGTTCAAAAATCAGGAGATACGACTCTATATTTTTGTTCTCCTGAAGCAGCACCAAAACCTGGGATGGAGCCCTAGCCCAGTTCCGTTGGAGGACAACGTGGGCTCGTGCTCGCTTTTCTGACTCAGCAAGCCATGACTGAGTCTCACCCAACTGTAATTTAAGTTCCTGAACCTCAGTGGCCCCTTTTCGAAGCACAAAGTATATCTCCTTATTAATACAACATGTACTGTGTTAAAAGAAACACATGATTTCAGACTTGCATTTAGCAATATGGGCAAAACAGCTTACTCCATTGATGAATAACAATGTACAAATGCTAAATTTGTGCAATTTGTTTAGTTTTGAAAGCAAACCAATGTTCCTTAATATGACCTATAAGTGAAAGCATACACAGCACCGGTGTTAGGTTATTTTGCACCCTAGGCCAAGCTTATTAATGTACCAACCGACTGTTCGGTAGTTAAACCGTGTGGCTGGTTCTCCCCCACCCCCCATGATCTGTGCTATAGGTAAATGCGTAAATTCGCCTTAATGGTGGTGCTGGGCCTGAGCACACGTCATATATTTGATTTGGCAAATGTAATGCTGCCTCACAGTTGTAAATTAAATGACTACAGGATATGACAGTCCAGTAAATTTTCTAATTCTGAACTAACACACAGGCATAAGCAATAACAAACTTTGATGATTTGTTTCAGAAACCTTGAAAACAGTACAACAAAGGCTGTTTAAAAGGGGTTCTGAAATAATGTATTAATGAAAAATGCCAAGTTTAATTTCATACATGAAGCTTTAAAGTTAGGACACACAAAAAAGATGGAGAGATTTGAAAGATTAAAGCACCAGGTATCCGTGACATTTGAATATATATATATATATATATATATATATATATATATATATATATATATATATATATATTTGGCCCATCAAATATTGTTCTTTACTAACAGTTTATTAACCATCTAATTATGCAAATATAAATCTTAAGAATAGCAAATATTGGAAACTTAACAGAGCGATTCTCTGATAAACCAGATTTTAAAGGTATGTTGTTACAAAAACAGCTTTAAAGAATTTGTTTAAATGGAAATATCCTGAATTATTTCAGAATTCACAAATTGAACAGTTACAGATACAATAATGTTTGAATTTTTATTTTTAGTGTTGAATTTCATCAGAATTTTTCAATTACTGGGGAGAAAATTTTATAAAATAAAGCACATTCTAAGATAAATAAGGCAGTCAATGATAATATCATTCTTCATAAACCCTATGCTGAAATACCCCAAGATTATAATGCCCCCATTTATTGTTACTTTGGGGTAACCCGATCTCTGCCAAGCATTAAAGTTCAAGCCCTGCATTGTACACTGATATTTATTAATGCCAATACAAGTTTACTTAAACAATAGATGAGTAACTACTTCATGGGTATTCAAGCATTTTAAAGTTGCTGTTACTGTTAGTGTTTATATATTTTATGTTGTATTACAGACAAAAGGCATAATATTGTTCACTTGTATATCTGAGGTACTTTATTAAAAGCCATTGAATGCAATATGTTTTTGCTGTGGTATTGAAAAGATACTGATTATCATAAAATTTCACTGGCATTGGCATCAAATACAAATATTCTGATATTGTGAAATCCTTAGTAATACAGTATGTATGATGCAACATACTCCACAGAACGTCTTGACTTTTTTTAATACAACTACATTTTTACAAAGTCGTTAAATTATGTATTTTCAGTCAGTGCTGATGAGAAAAAAAATATACAATTATTGGCTTTCCAGGAGAACACCATTTTAAGCACTATGCATGTGTTATTCACCTGTTTACATTTCCGATTTTTTTATTAATTATAAAACTAAATACAAAAAAGCACAAATCCCAAGCCTTGCCGTTTTTCTTTTACCAGTTTACTGCTGAATATACTTCACAAATCTGATATGATTATCGAAGTGCTTCAACAGAAAAAGGTTTAAAGATTCCATACATTTACTTCACTGGCAGGCCAATACAAAAATGGTGGTCAACTGAAAAGGAGCACGACTTACATATGGGCAGTTTTGGGGCGCTGAATGGCACATCAGAATTGTTTCTGGTTTATTTTATCCTTCTTGTTCAAAGTATTTCCATATATATATATATGTGTGTATATGTGTGTATATATATATATATATATATATATATAGCAAGTGTTTTCCAACAGTTGTGGGATTCATATTTATCCCAATGTTTTTTCCTCCTTATGTCCTTACATTATTTATGGTCAGTTATTCATGATTTTATTAATTAGCAACCTCCTCCCTTACTTTTTTGAGTGATGTAATTAGTAATTTAAAGTTTTTTAAATTATTTTTTAACAATGCAAGAAAACCTTTACTAGTATACCTGTTTATCATTAAAATGAAAATTTCAAGTGCTCATTATTGCAAAAATTGAAGTCTCCCATTCTGTAAAATAGTGAATATATGTTAGAAAAGTACAAATAAAAACAAGGTTCTTTTCAAAATCAGGTTAATTTACTAATAAATAAAATAAGCTTAAAAGCATCTTTACACTTTTCCCGCACACATCTTTTTAAAAAGTCTAAGGGCTGCTGCATCCCCACACTTCGCTCTTCTAGCAATAAAGCTAGGCCTTTTCTTGGTTGTTGTGCCCTTCTTGATTTTGGAGGTATTTTTGAACTTGGAGGCAGTTAAATCATCTGCGACCCCAACAACTTCCTGGAAAAATAATCCATGCTGGACAACATTTCCATAGTCTCTGAAGTGTCATAGATGGGACTTTGCAGCTCTTCCGGTAAAGCCAGGGAGGAAATATCTTTTAGTTTGTAGTGTTCCCAAGTGCAAAGACATTCTGGAAGAAAAAAAAAAGGCAAACTATGAGTACACTGTTTCATACACGATTTTTTTGTAATATTCACCACTATAAATGCAACTAATCAAATTATGTATTTTGTTGTAGTGGGTTTAATATGCATGTTTTTTATTATTTCTTTGTATAATTCATTATGTAACATCTCTGTGGTATACAGTACATTATAAAATCATATAGTAATTCAAATTCTGGAAGAAAAAAAAGGCAAACTATGAGTACACTGTTTCATACACAATTTTTTTGTAATATTCACTACTATAAAATGCAACTAATCAAATTATGTATTTTGTTGTAATGAGTTTAATATGCATGTTTTTTATTATTTCTTTGTGTAATTCATTATGTAACATCTCTGTGGTATACATTATAAAATAAAAAAGTAATTCAAATCAAGCGTACTAGTGACATTTGCTGCACCCCTTTATATTTAGGATGTATTCAATCTTTTTTCTAAAGATACCCAGTTGCCTTTGGGACATAATGTGGCATCAAAAATGAACTGTAATGTTTTCGTAAAATTTTCAGGTGCATGCAGATTTTGTCATTTTAAAAACAGAATGTTACAAAAATGGACAGTTTCATCTTCATTCATTCAAAGGAGTGGGATGTGAATAGGTCCAGGATCTCCATTCCAGTACACTATTTAAAAAATCTTTGCACTTTTAAAAATCAACAATTCAATCTACCCTGCAAACACTCAGATTGTAAACTGTAACTTTGTAAAAATTTGTTCAATACAAATGTCATTCCATTAATCATTTTGGAGAAAAGCTTAAATTTTTTATATGAACAACAAACATAAATCTTGGTATACATAATCTGTTTCAAGTTGCACTTAAAGATACACATGTAGTCAAACCAAAACAGGAAAAACATGCCATATTATGTTGAATATGAGTTAAAAAATAAGTGAATACAATAAAATGATGCAAAAGGAGGAGACTGGGTGATGTGTTTTATCTTTCACAAATGCAGTTTCTACAATAACGAAAACCAGTAAAAACACAGATAGGTTTAACACTTGGGAATAAGGGGCATTCAGTTTAAATGTATACTAGTTTAATTAGCGGTGGACTATTCAAAAACATACCCCCAATTAAAAACTGTACTTCAGTGTTACTTTGGTGTAAAATTAACTAAACATTTCATAACTTTTGTAACATTAAACACAAAAATAAAATTAGCTCATTATACTTTTTGTCTGTAATCTATAATAATAAAAGGCAAAGCCCTCACTGACTGACTCACTCACTGACTGACTGACTGACTGACTCATCACTAATTCTCCAACTTCCCGTGTAGGTGGAAGGCTGAAATTTGGCAGGCTCATTCCTTACAGCTTACTTACAAAAGTTAGGCAGGTTTCATTTCGAAATTCAAAGCGTAATGGTCATAACTGGAACATATTTTTTGTCCATACACTGTAATGGAGGAGGCGGAGTCACGTATCGCGTCATCACGCCTCCTACGTAATCACGTGAACTAAAAACAAGGAAGAGATTTACAGCACGAGTCACACGCGGGAACGAAGGTAAATGACGTTAATTTTTGACTGTCTTTTAATACTGTGTAAGCATACATATTAACACATGTGCAATTAAACGTGTGCATTTACGGGGTGATTTCTCAGGCTTAAAAGCTCACCTTTTATCAAACGCGGGAACAAAGGTAACTGACGTTGTTCACTGTCTTTTAATACTGTGTAACCATACATATTAACACTGTGCAATTAAACGTGTGCATTTACGGGGTGATTTCTCAGGCTTAAAAGCTCGCCTTTTACTAAAAAGGTAAATGCAAAACTATTTTCAATCAGTTTATTGAAACGCTCCCGTTAAGGATTGCAATAACATATTCGCGAGATAAAAGAACGAAGTAGGGGGAAATGGAGGAAGAGCCGCGAACAGCTAAGAGCAAAAAATTAATTAAACAATTGAGAACGGAGCGAGTGAAGCATACAAGCATGTTCATAAGGGAAACAAAGCACGGTGTAAAACGTAAGTTTAAATTAAGTTTATAGAAACGCTCCCGCTGCGGATTGCAATAACATATTCGCGAGATAAAAGTTTAATGAGAAGACACGAGGTATAAACGAACCACACGCCGTGGCGCAACGTTAGGGGCAACAGTTTCAACCATTCTATGATCTGCTTCTCACAACTGAAAGACGGCACATGGCGGATGTTAACCGACTTATTGACCGCAACGTTAGGGGCTTCAACTATGGCGCTGACGCCACATCTCAGTGCCAACACTTTGCAGACTCTACTTAAAAGACACGCCCTCCTCACTGGACAGTTAAAAAGACCAATCAAACTAACGATGACATCAAGTATTACCCAATCAAAAGTAGGAAAGGAGGCATCTTCATAAAATGCGTGTGGG